>NC_079189.1:266381544-266501544 GCF_029499605.1 Hyla sarda | reverse complement strand
GTGCAAATGCCCAGGGGGGTCATTAGACCCCCCCATGTCGGCGATCGGCGCAAATCGCAAGTGAATTCAAACTTGCGATTTGCGGCGATTCCGGGTCATTACGGGTCTATGTGACCCGGAATATAAGGGGGATCACTGGTGTCTAAGACACCCACGATCCCCCTGAAGCGATAGGAGTGAGGTGGCACAGGTGCCACCCCTCCTATCCCTGCTATTGGTGGTCTAGACGTGACCACCAATAGCAGATTGGGGGGGGGGTTTACTTTAGTTTTCCCCGTCCTGCCCACCCACAATAGGCGGGCCAGAACGGGAATAACGAAGAGGAGCGGCGCCGAAGATCACTTACCCGTCCGGAGGCAGCGGAGCGACGGCGATCGGCGACGGAGATCTCCGGGCAGCGTGTGGCAGAAGAGGACAGCTCCCTGGATGCGACGGAAGCCGGTGAGTTGCCTAGCAACATCTAGAGGGCTACAGTCTGAGACCACTATAGTGGTCTCTAGACTGTAGCCTTCCAGATGTTGCAAAACTACAACTCCCAGCATACCCAGACAGCTGTTTGCTGTGTGGGCATGCTGGGATTTGTAGTTTTGCAACAGATGGAGGTCTACAGTTTAGAGACCACTGCACAGTGATCTCTATACTGCCCTCTAAATCTTGCAAAACTACAACTCCTACCATGCCCACATAGCTGTTTGCTGTCTGGGCATGCTAGGAGTTGTAGTTTTGCAACATCTGGAGGTCCACAGTTTGGATATCACTATTCAGTGGTCTCTAAATTGTAGCACTCCAGATGTTGCAAAACTGCAAATCGCAGCATGCCCAAACAGCTGTCTCGGCATGCTGGGAGTTGTAGTTGCGTACCTCCAGCTGTTGCATAACTACATCTTACAGCATGCCCTGCTGTGATCAGTACATGCTGGGAATTGTAGTTTTGCAACAGCTGGAGGCACACTGGTTGGAAAATACTGAGTTAGGTAACAGACCCTAACTGAAGGTTTTCCAACCAGTGTGCCTCCAACTGTTGCAAAACTACAACTCCCAGCATGCACGGTCTGTCAGTACATGCTGGGAGTTGTAGTTTTGAAACAGCTGGAGGTTTGCCCCCCCCCCCATGTGAACGTACAGGGTACATTCACACGGGCGGGTTTACAGTAAGTTTCCTGCTTCAAGTATGAGCTGCGGCAAATTTTTCGCCGCAGCGCAAATTCCTAGGGGAAACTCACCGTAAACCGCCAGTGCGAATGTACCCTAAAAACACTACACTACACTAACACCTAATAAAGAGTAAAACACTACATATACACCCCCAGCAGTTTTCCCCCTACTGCATTTCAGCTGCCATCATGGGATTGTCCATCTACACCATATCACCCCTCTATTGTCCCTGAAGAACTGAGGGGGTGAAACGTGTAGGGACTACGGTCCCCAGGTCCTCCAGTGGTCTGATAAGTATTCTACTGCATTACCTGTGTATACCGGTTATTGCTATATCTGCTCTAATGGTTTGAAAAGTATCCTACTGCTTTACCTGTGTATATCTATATCTGTCGCCCTGTTTCTTTTGTGACTCTGTATCTTGAGGTGTGTGACACTGAATAGTGGACCACACAACGAGTCACTTGGTTGATATCCTGAGTTGTGAGTTAACCTGGTTGCCTAAGGCAACACAAATTTTTATATATTGGACTATATATTGAACAGAGAGGTTGATATCCTGAGCTGTGAGTTATCTTGGTTGCTTATGGCAACGCAAATCCATCTATATTGGTTTATTTATTGAATAGAGAACTGTGTAATAACATCACCTTTTAAGCTATCTAGGTGTGGCTGTGATTCCCATATGGGATATCCATAACAACCAGGTACTCTGCTCTATCAAGGTTGCCTGTAGCAACCAATTGTGAATCCATCTGTAGTGGTTTATATATTTTGAGAAGTGTGGAACAACAGTACCTTGAGTTATCCAAACTGTGGCCGAGGTTCCGATGTGGGTTGTCTATAGCAACCAGGTTTTCTGTTCTCTCTCTGTATCTGTGCCTTGTTAAGACACCACTATTTTAAATCTAGGACACCTTCATAAGTATATATACTAATATACATATACAGCTCAGTCTGCAGGGATTTGTGAGTGATAATACATTCCACTATAGTCCTTGATTAGTATTATGCTCCACAGGTATAGCGTACATTTATTACTTGCTACAAAATCTCAGTGGGATACATACACGGTGTATCGGCTACACTATCCTAATACTTGCACATAGGCTAGGGCATCCTCCCTGTCCACCAAGTTAGACAGGGCGCCCCAGTGAGACAGAGAGCCATTTACCTATTTGTCTCTTTAACAGGGTGTTCTAGGGCATAACAGGGTAGGTTCCGGAGCGAGGCCGCCTTTATCAGGGCGTTCACTCCACCTTGGTTTAGGCCTAGAGCAGGGTGATCATCTAGGGTCAGGATAGTCATAGGGGCGCTCAACTCTTAGCCTGTGCTACCCCCAGGTCCTACCCATACCTACCCTGCCCTCACACCCATCCTTTATTATAGGACATCCTGTGTATATTCTGTACATATAGAATATTGAACTACTGTTTGACCAGGAGATCTGTGTTTTTTTCTATAAGTCTGTTAACAGCCAACTCATCGCAGTTGCGGTGCAGCAATAGTGGTCAAAAAAGACCAAGGTGTAATTTTCTTTTTGTCCTCTCTGGTTGGATGTACGACATTTGGGTACAACACCAGAATTGTCATATAAGTGTTTGATGGTCTATATATTTTATAATGACATAATAAAGTAAAGTTTTAATGTTTTCTGTGATTTACAAGTTTGACTAGTACATTAAAAGTATAATTTATCTATTTCTGTGAATTTAAAAAAAATAAATAAATACCCACATGTGACCCCATTTTGGAAACTACACCTTTCACGGAATGTAACAAGGGGTACAGTGAGCATTTACGCCCCACAGGTGTCTGACAGATTTTTGGAACAGTGGTCAGTGAAAATGAAAAATTTAATTTTTTTGTTTGCACAGCCCGCTGTTCCAAAGATCTGTCAAACGGCAGTAGGGTGTAAATGCTCACTGCACCCCTTATTACATTCTGTGAGGGGTGTAGTTTCCAAAATGGGGTCACATGTGGGGGGGTCCACTGTTCTGGCACCACGGGGGGCTTTGTAAATGCACATGGCCCCCAACTTCCATTCCAAACAAATTATCTCTCTAAAAGCTCAATGGCGCTCCTTCTCTTCTGAGCATTGTAGTTCGCTCGCAGTGCACTTGACATCCAAACATGGGGTATTTCCATACTCAGAAGAAATTGGGTTACAAATTTTGGGGGGCATTTTTTCCTCTTACCCCTTGTAAAAAAGTAAAATTTGGGGAAAAAACTGCATTTTAGTGAAAAAATTTTTTTTTCATTTACACATCCGACTTTAACAAAAAGTTGTCAAACACCTGTGGGGTGTTAAGGCTAACTGGACCCCTTGTTACGTTCCTTGAGGGGTGTAGTTTCCATAATAGTGTGCAATGTGGGGGGGGGGGGGTTTGCTGTGCTGGCACCATGGGACATGCCCCCCAAAAACCATTTCAGAGAAACTCACTCTCCAAAATCCCACTGTTGCTCCTTCCCTTCTGAGCCCTCTAGTGCATCCGCCGAACACTTGACATACACATATAAGGTATTTTCTTACTCGAGAGAAATTGGGTTACAAATTTTGAGAGGATTTTTTTCCTTTTACCCCTTGTAAAAATTCAAAAACTGGGTCTACAAGAACATGCGAGTGTAAAAAATGAAGATTTTGAATTTTCTCCTTCACTTTGCTGCTATTCCTGTGAAACACCTAAAGGGTTAACACACTTACTGAATGTCATTTTGAATACTTTGAGGGGTGCAGTTTTTATAATAGGGTCATTTATGGGGTATTTCTAACTAGAAGACCCTTTCAATCCACTTCAAACATGAACTGGTCCCTAAAAAATTCTGATTTTGAAAATTTTGCGAAAATTTGGAAAATTGCTGCTGAACTTTGAAGCCCTCTGATGTCTTCCAAAAGTAAAAACATGTCAACTTTATGATGGAAACATAAAGTACAGTGGTCCCTCAACATATGATATTAATTGGTTCCAGGAGAACTATCATATGTTGAAACCATCATATGTCGAGTACATATGTCTATGTAAAAATGGTAATTGGTTCTGGGGCCTCGGAACCATTGTATGTTGAATACATATCTCTGTGGGAAACTGCTAATTGTTTCTGGGATGACCATTGTATGTGGAGTGTATGTTTAACCCCTTAAGGACGGAGCCCATTTTCCCCTCTAGGACGAAGCCCTTTTTTGCAAATCTGACCACTGTCACTTTAAACTTTAATAACTCTGGAATGCTTTTAGTTATCATTCTGATTCTGAGATTGTTTTTTCGTGACATATTCTACTTTAACTTAGTGGTAAAATTTTGTGGTAACTTGCATCCTTTCTTGGTGAAAAATTAAAAAATTTGATGAAAAAATTAAAAAATTTTCATTTTTCTAACTTTGAAGCTCTCTGCTTGTAAGGAAAATGGATATTCCAAATATATTCCAAATAATTTTTTTTTGGATTCACATATACAATATGTCTACTTTTTGTTTGCATCATAAAATTGACGAGTTTTTACTTTTGGAAGACACCAGAGGGCTTCAAAGTTCAGCAGCAATTTTCCAATTTTTCACAAAATTTTCAAACTCGCAATTTTTCAGGGACCAGTTCAGGTTTGAAGTGGATTTGAAGGGTCTTCATCTTAGAAATACCCCACAAATGACCCCATTATAAAAACTGCACCCCCAAAGTATTCAAAATGACATTCAGTAAATGTTTTAACCCTTTAGGTGTTTCACAGGAAAAGCAGCAAAGTGAAGGAGAAAATTCAAAATCTTCATTTTTTACACTCGCATGTTCTTGTAGACCCAATTTTTTAATTTTTACAAGGGGTAAAAGGAGAAAATGTATACTTATATTTGTAGCCCAATTTCTCTCGAGTAAGCACATACCTCATATGTCTATGTAAAGTGTTCGGCGGGCGCAGTAGAGGGCTCAGAAGCGAAGGAGCGACAAGGGGATTTTAGAGAGTACGTTTTTTTTTTTTTTTTTTTTTTTTTTTTTTTTTTTTTTTTTTTTTTCTGAAATGGTTTTTGGGGGGCATGTCACCTTTAGGAAGCCCCTATGGTGCCAGAACAGCAAAAAAAACACACATGGCATACCATTTTGGAAACTAGACCCCTTGAGGAACGTAACAAGGGATAAAGTGAGCCTTAATACCCCACAGATGTTTCACGACTTTTGCATATGTAAAAAAAAAAAAAAAAATTTCACTAAAATGTGGGTTTCCCCCCAAATTTCACATTTTTGCAAGGGTTAATAGCAGAAAAGACCCCCCAAAATTTGTAACCCCATCTCTTCTGAGTATGGAGGTACCCCATAAGTGGACCTGAAGTGCACTACGGGCGAACTACAATGCTCAGAAGGGAAGGCGTCATATTTGGCTTTTTGAGAGCAAATTTTGCTCGGGGGGCATGTCGCATTTAGGAAGCCCCTATGGTGCCAGAACAGCAAAATAACCCCCACATGGCATACCATTTTGGAAACTAGACCCCTCACAGAATGTAATGAGGGGTACAGTGAGCATTTACCCCCCACTGGTGTCTGACAGATCTTTGGAACAGTGGGCTGTGCAAAATTTTTCATTTTCACGGACCACTGTTCCAAAGATCCGTCAGACACCTGTGGGGTGTAAATTCTCACTGCACTCCTCATTACATTCCGTGAGGGGTGTAGTTTCCGAAATGGGGTCACATGTGGGTGTGTGTTTTTTTTTTGCATTTGTCAGAACCGCTGTAACAATCAGCCACCTCTGTGCAAATCACCTCAAATGTACATGGCGCACTCTCCCTTCTGGGCCTTGTTGTGCGCCCCCAGAGCACTTTGCGCCCACATATGGGGTATCTCCGTACTCGGGAGAAATTGTGTTACAAATTTTGGGGGGGCGTTTTTCCCTTTTACCTCTTGTGAAAATGAAAAGTATAGGGCAACACCAGCATGTTAGTGTAAAAATTTTTATTTTTTTACACTAACATGCTGGTGTAGACCCCAACTGTTCCTTTTCTTAAGGGGTAAAAGGAGAAAAAGCCCCCCAAAATTTGTTAGGCAATTTCTCCCGAGTACGGCGATACCCCATATGTGACCCTATTCTGTTGCCTTGAAATACGACAGGGCTCCAAAGTGAGAGCGCCATGTGCATTTGAGGCCTGAATTAGGGACTTGCATAGGGGTGGACATAGGGGTATTCTACGCCAGTGATTCCCAAACAGGGCGCCTCCAGCTGTTGCTAAACTCCCAGCATGCTTGGACAGTCAATTGCTGTCCAGAAATGCTGGGAGTTTTTGTTTTGCAACAGCTGGAGGCTCCATCTTAGAAACACTGCTGTACAATACGTTTTAAATTTTTATTGGAGAAGGGGGGTGGGGGGCAGTGTACGTGTGTATATGTAGTGTTTTACTCTTTATTTTATGTTAGTGTAGTGTAGTGTTTTTAGGTTACATTCACACTGGCGGCAGATTACACTGAGTCTCCCACTAGGAGTTTGAGCTGCGGCGGAAAATTTGCCGCATCTCAAATTTGCAGCGGGGAACTCACTGTAATCTGCCGCCAGTGTGAATGTAGCCTGTACATTCACACGGGAGGGGGGTCAAAACTACAACTCCCAGCATGCACTGACAGACCATGCATGCTGGGAGTTGTAGTTTTGCAACAGCTGGAGGCACACTGGCTGGAAAACCTTGAGTTAGGTTATGACCTAACTCAGTATTTTCCAACCAGTGTGCCTCCAGCTGTTGCAAAACTGCAACTCCCAGCATGTACTGATTGTGGAAGGGCATGCTGGGAGATGTAGTTATGCAATGGCTGGAGGCACGCAAGTACAACTCCCAGCATGCCAAGACAGCCTTATGCTGTTCCTGAATGCTGGGAGTTGTAGTTTTGCAAGATTTAGAGGGGTTCAAGTTGTAAATCACTGTCCAGTGGTCTCAAAACTGTGGCCCTCCAGATGTTGCAAAACTACAACTCTCAGCATGCCCAGCCAGCAAACTGCTGTCTGGGCATGCTGAGAGTTGTAGTTTTGCAACATCTGGAGGGCTACAGTTTGAGACCACTTAGTGATCTACAACCTGAACCCCTCTAAATATTGCAAAACTACAAGTCCCAGCATGCCCACACAGCAAACAGCTGTCTGGGCATGCTGGGAGTTGTAGTTTTGCAACATCTGGAGGGCCACGGTTTAGAGACCACTGTAAACTGTGGCCCTCCGGATGTTGCTAGGCAACAACTCACCTAGCAGGACCCGGAAGCCGCCGCCGCCGCACGTGGGGGATCCCCGCATGGAGGATCGCGATCCGGGATCCAGGTAGGGACCTTCGGCGCCGACCCTCCCTGGACGGTTCCCCCGTTTTGCCCGGACACCGATAGGTGGGCAAAGCGGGGGAACCGAACTTTAACCCCCCCCCCTCCCCCGGTCTGCTATCGGTCGGTCGCTCGGCCGACCAATAGCAGGGATAGGAGGGGTGGCAACCCTGCCACCAAACTCCTATCCCTTTAGGGGGATCTAGGGTGTCTCGGACACCTACGATCCCTCTTATTTTCCGGGTCACCAGTGACCCGTATGACCCGGAATCGCGCAGATCGCAGGTCTGAATTGACCTGCGATTTGTGCGCATCGCGGTCATGGGGGGGTCTCAGGACCCCCCTCGGCGATGTGCAGGGATGCCTGCTGTTAGATAACAGCAGTCATCCTGGTCCGATCACCGCTACCGGTGACACGGCGCTCCCGGAACCCCGCGACGTACATGTACGTCGCCGCGAGCCAAGTGACACTTCGCGGCGCCGTACATGTACGTCGCTCGTCGTGAAGGGGTTAACAAACCAGGGTGCCTCCAGCTGTTGCTCAACTACAACTCCCAGTATGCATGTACAGCCATTGACTGTCTGGGCATGCTGGGAGTTATAGTTTTGCAATAGCTGGAGGCACACTGATAGGGAAACATTGATGTATGGGGTATATAGTGTGTATATGTATTGTATGTGATGTGTGACATCGCATACAGTACTGTACAGTTCTTGAAATACCTTCAGGGGGGACAGAATGTCCTCCATTACGATCCTGCCGACTACAGCTCCATAGGAAAGGAAGGGGAGGGCAACCAGCAGCTCATTGGATGCCTGCAGCAAGATGCTGCAGGCTATTGGCTATAGCTGCACTGGGGGGGCGGGGCTTACATGGAGCTCACAGTGTAAGCCTGCGTGAGTTAGCAGGACAGCATGTGAGTAACAGGAGGCAGAACGGGGCACACGGGGCCATCATAAGTCGGGGGGTCACTGTAGACATATTGTATATGTGAATCAATATATAATTTATTTGGAATATCCATATTCCTTATAAGCAGAGAGCTTCAAAGTTAGAAAAATGCTAAATTTTCAAATTTTTTTTGAAATTTTTGAATTTTTCACCAAGAAATGATGCAAGTATCGACGAAAATTTACCACTAACATAAAGTAGAATATGTCACAAAAAACAATCTCGGAATCAAATTTATAAGTAAAAGCATCCCAGAGTTATTAATGCTTAAAGTGACAGTGGTCAGATGTGCAAAAAATGCTCCCGTCCTTAGGGTCATAATGGGCTCCGTCCCCAAGGGGTTAAGGGGGTACTCCACTGGAAAACATTTTCTTTTAAATCAATTGCTGTCAAAAAGTTAAACAGATTTGTAAATTACTTCTATAAAATAATCCCAATCCTTCCAGTACTTTTTAGATGATGTATACTACAAAGTAAATTATCTTACTTTTTGAATTTCCTTTCTGTCTGACAACATGCTCTCTGCTGACACCTCTGCTGACACCTCTGTCCATGCCAGGGACTGTCCAGAGCAAAAGAGGTTTGTTATGGAGATTTGCTCCTACTCTGGAAATTCCGAAAATTGACAACATGCTCTCTGCTGACACCTCTGTCCGACAGAAAGGAAATTAAAAAAGAAAATAACTTCCTCAGTAGTATATGGCAACTTAAAGTACTGAAAGGATTGGGATTTTTTAGTAAAAGTAATTTACAAATCTGTTTCTTTCTGGAACCAGTTGATTTAAAAGAAAATGTTTTCCAGTGGAGTTCAACTTCAATGAATCAGACATCACACCATCATTTGGCAGAGAATTCCATAGTCTCACTGCTCTTACCGTAAATAATTCCCATCTGTGATGATGGTAAAACATTCCTTCCTATAAACAGAGGATGCCCCCTTGTAATGGTTACCAGCCTAGGTATAAAAAGATCCCTAGAAAGATCTCTCTACCGTCCATCTATATAAATCGCCCCTAAGAAGTCTTTTCTCCAAACTAAATATCCTTGATAACCTGTCCTGGCACTATAATCCTCCCATACCATTAATTATCTTTATCGCCCTCCTCTGCACCCTCTCCAATTCAGCCATGTCCTTCTTACACTTGATACAATACTCTATGTGGTTTCACAAATGATTTAGACAGAGGCAAAACTTTGTTCCTGTGGCGAGCCTCAATGCCTCTCTTAATGCTTCCCATAACATTATTAGCCTTGGCAGCAGCTGCATGGCACTGGTCAGTTAAAAAGTACCTGTCACCAAACTAAACTTCATATATATTGTTCCTTATGTAATTATAAGACACTTTGCTATTAACTTGATGTTAACCCCTTAACAACTTTGTTTTTTCCTCCTGGCCTTCAAAACATCATAACTCTTATATTTTCATCCACAGACTAGTATGAGGGCTTGTGGTTTGCGCGACCACCTGTCTGTTGTAATAATTATACCCATGATTACATACTTTGTGATTTTTTTTGAGCGAAACAGTTATAGAAAACTTTTTAACCAAATTAGTACGTTTAAAATCCCCCTTTTTTGAAGACCTATAACTTTTTAATTTTTCAGTATAATCGGCGGTATGAGGGCTAATTTTTTGTGCCGCGATCTATACTTTTTATTGATACCATAGTTGCGTATATAAAACCTTTAATACATTTTTTTTTATAAATTTTTTGGGGAATAACATGTTATAAAAAAAAGCAACAATTTTGGCCTTTCTTTTTTTACATTCACCGTATGGTATCATTAACATTATATTTTAATAGTTCAGATATTTACGCACGCGGCGATACCAAATACAGTGACCCCCTGACCTATGATGGCCCCGACATATGATCAAATCGACATACGATGGCCTCTCAGAGGCCATCGCATGTCGATGTCCGCATCGACATACGATGCTTTTTTATGTCGGGGCCATCGCATTAAGTGCTATCCGGCAGCGCAAAATTCTTAAGCTGCTGCCGGATAGCAGCTTAATGTTCCCCGTGTGGTTACATAGTTACATAGTTAGTACGGTCGAAAAAAAGACATATGTCCATCAAGTTCAACCAGGGAATTAAGGGGTAGGGGTGTGGCGCGATATTGGGGAAGGGATGGGATTTTATATTTCTTCATAAGCATTAATGTTATTTTGTTCCAAGAATGTATCTAATCCTGTTTTAAAGCTGTTAATTGTTCCTGCTGTGACCAGTTCCTGAGGTAGACCGTTCCATAAATTCACAGTCCTCACGGTAAAGAAGGCGTGTCGCCCCTTGAGACTAAACTTTTTCTTCTCCAGACGGAGAGAGTGCCCCCTCGTCCTTTGGGGGGGTTTAACCTGGAATAGTTTTTCTCCATATTTTTTGTATGGGCCATTAATATACTTATATACGTTTATCATATCCCCCCTTAAACGTCTCTTCTCAAGACTAAACAATTGTAACTCCTTTAATCGCTCCTCATAGCTAAGATGTTCCATGCCCCATATTAGTTTAGTCACTCGTCTCTGCACCCTTTCCAACTCCGTAGTGTCCCTTTTATGGACAGGTGCCCAAAACTGAACAGCATATTCCAGGTGAGGCCGTACCAATGCTTTATAAAGGGGGAGTATTATGTCCCTGTCCCTTGAGTCCATGCCTCTTTTGATACATGACAATATCCTGCCGGCTTTGGAAGCAGCAGCCTGACATTGCATGCTATTCTGTAGTCTGTGATCTACAAGTACACCCAGATCCTTCTCTACCAGTGACTCTGCCAGTTTAATCCCCCCTAAGACATACGATGCATGCAGGTTATTAGTACCCAGATGCATAACTTTACATTTATCCACATTGAACCTCATTTGCCAAGTGGATGCCCAGACACTTAGTCTATCCAAGTCATCTTGTAACTTATGCACATCCTCTATAGACTGTACCGTGCTACAAAGCTTGGTGTCATCTGCAAAGATAGAAACAGAGCTGTTAATACCATCCTCTATATCATTGATAAATAAATTAAACAACAGCGGGCCCAGTACTGAACCTTGGGGTACACCACTAATAACCGGGGACCAATCAGAGTACGAATCATTGACCACTACTCTCTGGGTATGATCCATGAGCCAGTGTTCAATCCAGTTACAAACTAAAATTTCCAAACCCAAAGACCTTAACTTACCTGTCAGACGTCTATGAGGGACAGTATCAAACGCTTTAGCAAAATCCAGAAACACTATATCCACAGCCATTCCTCTGTCAAGGCTTCTACTCACCTCTTCATAGGCTTCTACTCACCTCTTCAAGTATTACTTACCCCTCCACGATGCTCCGGGTAGCCCTCCGGGTCCAGCGCTGGTCTTCCGGTGACTTCTCGGCCCTCTCCGATGACGTCAATACGCTGCTGCGCACGTCATCCAATAGGAATGGCGTACGCAGCGGCGTAATGACGTCGCTACGCAGGCCCAGTAAGGCCTTGCGGAAGACAGCAGAGGACCGGAGAAGAGAGCGGAGAGCCCAGTGGAGGCCCGGGGTCACCATCGGGAGCGGCGGGGACACCATCTCGAGCGGCGGGGACAGGTGAGTACAGCTTCCTATACTTTACATTGCACAAATCCCTCAATGTACGATGGATTCGACAAACGATGGCTCGTTTGGAACGAATTACCATCGTATGTTGAGGGACCACTGTTTGTATATAAAAAAATTTAATTTTTTTTACACTTTTTGGGGGTGAAATAGGGAAAATTAGACAATTTACGTTTTTATTGGGGGAGGGGGTTTTTCAATTTTTATTTTACATACTTTTTTTTTTACACTTTAATAGTCCCCATTTTAATAGTCCCCATTTGATTGCTAATACTGTTCAGTGCTATGCACAGGACATAGCATGATCAGTGATATCGGTCATCATCTGCTCTGGTCTGCTCGATCGCAGACCAGAGCAGAAGACCCGTGGAAGGAAGCAGAGGCAGGTGAAGGGACCTCCGTCTGCCGCTCTGGACAATTGGATCGCCGCGGCAGCGATGCGGTGATCCGATCATCCATTTTAGTGACCGCAATGCTACAGATTCCGTGATCTGTATTGATCACGGCATCTGAGGGGTTAATGGCGGAAATCATCTAAAAAGTACTGGAAGGATTGGGATTTTTTTAATAGAAGTAATTTACATAACTGTTTAACTTTCTGGCACCAATTGATTTAAAAGAAAATGTTTTCCAGTGGAGTACCCCTTTAAGAAATCAGGGTTTTTCCATTTTTGCTCTTTCCTTTTAAAAATCACAACGCTTTCAGTTCTCTACCTACAGACCCATATGAGGGCTTGTTTTATGCACTACTAATTTTACCTTGTAATGACATCAGTCATTTTACCCAAAAATTTACGGCGAAACCCCCAAAAAAATATTTGTGGAACAAAATAAAAAAAATAAAACGCCATTTTGTTAATTTTGGGGGCTTCTGCAGTGCACTTATCGGTAAAAATTACACCTTATATTTATTCTGTAGGTCCATAAGATTAAAATGATGAAACCCAACTTATATAGGTTTGATTTTTAAATTATAACATTTTGCACGAAAATTTGTATGTTTAAAAATGTCCTT
This sequence comes from Hyla sarda, assembly GCF_029499605.1. NCBI lineage: Eukaryota > Metazoa > Chordata > Amphibia > Anura > Hylidae > Hyla > Hyla sarda. Next base: position 266,488,557 of record NC_079189.1, on the reverse strand, counting down.
TTCTGACGGCTAAAACTTATTTTTCCGCAAACGGGACGGTATGAGGGCTCATTTTTTGGGCCGTGATCTGAAGTTTTTATCGGTACAAATTTTGTTTTGATGGGACTTTTTGATCTCTTTTTATAAATTTTTTCAGGGTATACAAAGTGACCAAAAATACGCAATTTTGGACTTTGTAACATTTTTACGTGTAACGCCATTGACTGTACAGTTAACATTATATTTTAACAGTTCAGACATTTACGCACGTGGCAATACTACATGTTTATATTTATTTTTGTTTACATATTGTTTTTAATGGGAAAAGGGGGCGATTCTAACTTTTATTAGGGAATGGGTTAAATCACAAACTTTTTTTATTTTTATACACCTTTCTAGCCCCCATAGGGGGCTATTACATGCAATCTCCTAATTGCATACACTGTTCAATGCTATGCCATAGCATAGCATTGATCTATGTTACCGGCACTCTGCTGCTCCAGCCTGGATCTCAGACATGAAGCAATACATCCTTGCATCCTCTCAGCTGATTGGGACACCTCTATGGGATACATGGAGGGGGCGTGTTCGGCCACCGCTGTGTGGGGGTCGGCACGCTCCCTTTCAGCAGACTGCCGGGGCCCCATTCAGGAGATATCGGGGGGGTCCCAGCAGTCAGACCCCCTGCTAACTATAACTTATCCCCTATCCAAAGGATGTTATGTTTCACTACAGAACTACTTTCAAACTTTGTTTTAATGTGATTGAAAAAATGGCCACTTGGTAGCACTGTTCTGTTCCCAAGTCAAGCAGTTAGTTTGGTCTCCTATTGGCCTGGTAGGAGACCAAACTCAGGAAGTGCGTGCTGGGCATGACTAGGGACAGCTCTCACAGGCTTCAGTGATGTCACGCCTGCTGGGGAATGCCCAGTTTCTCCTGCCAGGAGCTCACACAAGGTGAGCAAGGAGGAAGGTATGATACAAAGCTTTTTAAAGGATCAGTCTCATGCTCAAAATCTTCAAAAACTCATGCTCAAAAATTCCCCTATCCACCGGGAGCCGAAGATTGCCGAACAGCTCTCAGATAGAATTATATAGAGGGGCGTGGCTGCACCCGCTTTGGGCGGGGTTCGTGACGCGCTTCTCTGCTGAGCAAACAGGAGATCACGGGGGGCACTGCCCAGCACTGGATAGGGTATACATTTGGATAGAGGATTTTGAGCATGAGACTTATCCTTTAAAGCTTGGACAAAAAATTTAAGGGTAAGGAGGGGTGTTAGGAGTAGTTAGGGAAAATAACCTGAGTTGGTTTAAAAATGTTGGTTTGATGACAGGTACTGTAAGTTCAGTTTACTGTCCACCAGTACCCCCAAGTCCTTTTCTGCAGAAGTTTTACCTAAGGGTTTATTATTTAGCACATAATTGTACCTGTTGTTTTCACAGCTCAAGTGCATAACCCTAAATTTATCCACATCAAACTTTTTTTTGCCATGTCCATGCCTAAGATCCCTCTATAATATTGTCAGATTGAAATAAATTATAAAAAGAAACCGGTTTTGATGAGGCGCTGCCCAGTGGGTAGTCAGAAAAGGAGGACCCGAGTGGCACAGGACAATAAATACTTTATTGGTGAAGTTGGAACAACGCGTTTCAGCATCCACTGATGCCTTCCTCAGGTCCAATTACAGTTCCCAGTTCTAGTGGTTGCTAGGTTCTGGGTTGCTGGAGAGGAGTCCTGTGTGTGCAGCCTTGCCGTCTTGGTCCAAAACCAAAACAAATAAACTAAAAAATGAAGTTTTGTGTAATAATGTGAAATGACACAGGGAAAAACTATTGAACATGCTTATTTAACCCCTAGAGCAGGGGTCGGCAACCCATGGCTCGCAGGGCTGGTTCCGGGCAGAGAGGCGCTTACTCTTTATACAGTAGACACTTTATACAGTAAATATAATACTGCCACACACTGTGCTCTCTGAATATAAACTTGGCACACTCTGAATATAATACTACTGCACACTGCGCTCTCTGTATATAATAATACTGCACACTACACTATCTCAATATAATACAACCACACGCTGTACCCTCGGAACATAATACTACCACACGCTGTACCCTCGGAATATAACACAACTACACACTTCCTCCTCTGAATACTACCACGCACTGTGCCCTCTGAATATACTACCACACACTGTACCCTCTAAACATATTATCACACTGTGCCCTCTGAGTATAATACTGCCACAAAGTATATCCTCTGTATATAACACCTACCACACACTGCGCCCTCTGAATAGAATACTGCCACACATTATAGCCTCTGTATATAATACTACCTCACACTGCACTCTCTAAAAAAAATACTGCGCTTTTTGAATTTGTGCTCAGGGCTTACATTTGTGCTAGTGGTTGCAACATTTGAATACAGATCATACATGACCCCACATTGACTTACCGAGCGGTTGAAATTCTTTCGAACTTGAGACTGCACCTTACATACAAACCTCTACACCTATAATAAATGAAGCGGTTGAGTTGTGCCCAAAACTGCGTATGAGGGCACGCCTATAGAGGGCAAAAAATCAAGAGTAGAATTAATAACATTGTTCCTAACCATGATGACCAAAGCCACACACTAGTCATATCTATCTCCCCTAACTGTACTAACTAAAGTAGAGAAACAAAGAGTTGTGCCTGCTGGCTAGCAACCACAAGAGATAGTGCTTGATGCTGCGAAGCCATGGTAGTCATGCCTACTACGAACGGCCCGACACTGGAAACGGAACCTGACTATGTACTAGCTGATTCGTGCATGTTGACATACTTACTGTGCCATTGCAGAAAGGGAAAACCAATAAAGCTTGTCAGGCATGACGTGTCCTCCATTCCCTGCTAAATAAGTGACAAAAATTCACTGCTACTTAGTGACGCACAACCTAACTATGTGACAGACCCTCGGTAAATTTTGACTGTAGATGTGACAGGTCTTTGCGTAGACGTTTTGCCTGTAACGAGACAAACCTAATTCGAACCTCGTACCTGTAGATGTGACAGGTCTTGAGTAACCCTTGTGTCTGTGGATGTGACAGATGTTTTGCATGATGCTGACATGTGCGGACGAGACCGGTAGATTCGAGACAATGACCACTTGTGTGCCGTGAAATTTACAAACTCTATGACTTGTGTAAGGGAGACATTGACTATGCTGTAAATCCCCTGCAAGCATGGCAGGAGATGATGGTGTGGAACCCCTAAGTATCACGGTGTTGTTGCTCTGAACACATGTCAGTAACAACTATGCAGTGCATCCCCCTGCAGGCGTGGCAGGCATGAAGGGTATACAACTACCTATGTGTCATGATGTAGTTGCTCTGAAGACGTGTCAGTAACAACTATGCAGTGCATCCCCCTGCAGGCGTGGCAGGCATGACGGGTATACAACTACCTATGTGTCATGATGTAGTTGCTCTGAAGACGTGTCAGTAACAACTATGCAGTGCATCCCCCTGCAGGTGTGGAAGGCATGATGGGTGTACAACTAAGTATGTGTCATAATGTAGTTGCTCTGAAGACGTGTCAGTAACAACTATGCAGTGCACCCCCTGCGGTGTGGCAGGCATGACTGGTATACAAACCCACCTATGAATCGTGAGGTTGTTGCTCTGAAGACGTGTCAGTAACAACTACTAAGCAGTGCCTCCTCCTGCAGATGTGGCAGGTATGACGGGTACAACCACCTATAAGTCGTGACATTGTTATTTTGAAGATATGTCATTATGCATAAGAATATGTCAGCGACAATGACTTTGTGCATGCCCTTGGACAAGTTGAAAGGTAACTAGTGAGTGTATGACGAGATACGGACGCTTAAACTGTGACTGTGCAGTTACTATGGTAACATATGTGAATCATGTCAGCTACGGGAACCAATAGCCGGTACACCAGCTGTAGTGCAGAGCAAAATAAGCGTAGTGAAACTAATGTGTGCATGGTATGTTACTTATGGTAGTGATCTTGTGACAACACTATGTGGATGAATATGATAAGAAGCCGTCTCGAATATCCATGACTTGTAGCAGTGTACGCGACTAATGGAATGTAACAACATGACACTGATTACTACTATACAGTACGCTAAGGACAAGTGTTATGATAACTATGGTCATGCATAACCCCAACTAACTTAGTGAAAATACAACATGCGTGCTATGAGCCTATACACCGTGTGACTGGAGAATGCTGTAAAATGTGCTTATATTCTATAGGTATGTTTAGTGTAGAACAATACACAGCAATTTGCTATGTACCGGGAAACACAACGTAATAACCAATACTACAAGCGTTTATGTACCGTAGAATGCTACAAGCGTATGTTCAGTGACAACACAACGTATGTAAGTGTAATGGCCCAGACGTATGTGCAGAATAACTGTTTGTGACTGTACCGTACAAGCAATGAACATCTGAACAGTATAAAGCTATGAGTTTATGTGTAGTGTACACAGTGTGAAGCTATGCGTGTATGAACAGCATGAGCTGTGAGCATGTGTACGATAACACAGTATGAAGCTAGACACATCAACAATTATGAGCGTACGTACAATATAGCTACACGAGCATATGGAATGGAAGGCACACGTGAGTGCAATACGACGACGAGCACATAAGTGGTGCTTAGTGGTATGAGCGTTCAACCCTATGACTGTACTCGCTGTATGTGACGCAATGAGCGTATGTGCTATATACAACACTAACCGTGCCTGCAGTATATGACACTATGAGCGTATGTACTGTTATACAATGATGTGACCGTACCTACTGCATATAGCACTGTGAGCGTGTGTACTGCATGCCATGCTGTAACTGTACCTACTGCATATGACCCTAAGAGCGCATGTACTGTATCCAACACTGGCCATACCTGCTGCATATGACACTATGATCGTGCGTACTGTGTACAACAATAACTGTATCTACTGCGTATGATACTATGAGCGTACGTATTGCATACTACACTGTAACTGTACCTACTGCATATGCCACTGTGATCATATGTACTGCATACTGTACTGTAACTGTACCCACTGCACATAACCCCATGAGGGCATGTGCCGTACACAGCACTGAAGTGTACCCGTAACATGAAACACTATAAGCGTATGTACTGTATGCAACGCTGCAACTTACCCACTGTATGTAACATTACGAGCGTATGTATTATATACGACACTGACTGTACCTACTGCATGTGACGCTATGAGCGTATGTACTGTACACAACACTATAACTACACAACACTGTAAATTGTACGCACCACATGACAGTAAGAATGTATACACCGTGTACAACACTGACTGTTACCCAAAGCATGACACTACGGGCGTATGTGCTGTATACGACACTGACTGTACCCACAGCATATGACACCATGGACGCGCACACCGTGCCCAACACTGACCGCACGCGCCGCATGTCTCGCTAAGAGTGCATGCAGCACGCGCGTGCAGAACGAACGCCCCCACACAGTGTGAAACGCCATGATGGTGTATGCATTGTAACCTACGTGCGGTATAGAACTGCTATGTCGTAAGAGCAGTGATGCTAGGAGTGGGAATACCATACTCATGTTGCAGATATGAGCGTAGGAAGCGTATAAGCAATATGCAGCATGAATGCTAAAAGTGACTGTACAGTATAGATGCTATGACTGCCCGATATGACAGCTATGAGTGACTGCATGGAATCACGGCTATGGGTGATTGTACGTTATAAGCTACGAGTGACTGCACGGTATGAATGCTTATGAGTAACTGCACGGTATGGATGCTATGAGTAACTGCACGGTATGGACGCTATGAGTGACTGCACGGTATAAATGCTAGAGTGACTGCACGGTATGAATGCTATGAGCGACTGCACAGTATGAATGCTATAAATGACTGCACGGTATGAATGCTATGAGCGACTGCACTGTATGAATGCTATAAATGACTGCACAGTATGAATGCTATAAATGACTGCAACAGTATGAATGCTATAAATGACTGCAACAGTATGAATGCTGTAAATGACTGCAACGGTATGAATGCTGTAAATGACTGCATGGTATGAATGCTGTAAATGACTGCAACCGTATGAATGCTATAAATGACTGCACGGTATGAATGCTATGAGCGACTGCACTGTATGAATGCTATAAATGACTGCACAGTATGAATGCTATAAATGACTGCAACAGTATGAATGCTATAAATGACTGCAACGGTATGAATGCTGTAAATGACTGCAACGGTATGAATGCTGCAAATGACTGCATGGTATGAATGCTATAAATGACTGCAACCGTATGAATGCTATAAATGACTGCAACAGTATGAATGCTGTGAGAGCTATGGGACAAATGCTGAGGCACAGACTCTAATTCATGCACATGTGATGAATGTTCTGCAGTGAATTCAAGGTGCAACAGGACAACCAGTGTGAGCTTCACTTGGTGGTCTTCATCCGAAAATGGGAGGGTATCCTTTGGGGGGCCACCTCAGCATGCCAAGGAGCAGCCCATCCCCCAAAGCAGGGCACAGACAGGCCCCACACTAGCGAGGACACTGTCCGTATCCTGCACGCTGACAAAGCGACAGCCTGCCTGGCCAGTTCCGAACTTCGCCAGCAGGCTGCGCTGCTCTGAACCACTCCGCGCACATCACGTAACCCCGCAGCGTCGCCTCGGCAACAAAACGCCGGAACATGCAGCGGGAGTAAACGGGACGCCGGCGGAGGCCAGAGCAGTGTCGCAGGCACGTGACCGGCCTCCCACGTGACACCGTCGCGCTGCACCGGCAGTGGAGAAGTCGATTAGGCCGCGGCACCACTGGACGCCGACCGGGAGGCACGAGGCAGCGTAGGGGGCGGCTGTGAACGCCACCGCCGCTGCTGCCAGGGAGTGGAAGCCGCTTGAGGGAGTCATGGACGGCGCGAGGTTCCCCGGCGAACACCAAGAGCGTGGCGCGTGGAGGTGCATGGGTGAGGGGAACATTAGGAGGTGGGTGACTGCTATGAACCAGGATAGCCCGGGCTTACCTGCTCCTCCGCGCCACAGCACTGTATACCGAAACCGACTCACGAGAACCACCACTCCTGACTCCTGGGGACGTATGAGCTCACAGTGGCGTTCAAACCAAACCTCGCCAAATGCAGCTTTCCGAAAATGACTCGTACGCCCCGCCTGCATGGTGGAGGGGCGTTTTATAGTCGTGCCTCCGACATGGCTCCGCCTAGAGGTGCAGGGGGCGTGGGAATTCACGCCCCTTCGCACAAATTCAGCCTTAAAGGCTTCTCACATAATACTATTCCACACTCCGCCTCTCAATGTAACCTTGCCATACAGTGCACCCTCTGAATACAATAACGCAACATATTGTGGCGTATAAAAACTGTACCATGCCAGAAATTCCTTTATAAAATACACCATACCTCTGAAATGCAAAAAGCTCAGTACCCCTCACATATATTAAAGGGGTACTCCGGTGCTTAGACATCTTATTCCCTATCCATAAGATGCCTGACTGCAGGAGTCCCGCCGCTGGGGACCCCCGTGATCTTGCACGCGGCACCCCGTTTGTAATTAGTCCCCGGAGCGTGTTTGCTACGGGTCTGATTACGGGCGATCACAAGGCGGGCGGCGTGTGACGTCACACCTGCGCCCCTGTGTGACGTCACGCTCCGCCCCTCAATGCAAGCCTATGGGAGGGGGGCGTGACAGCTATTCTAGTGGAGTATTATTTAGATGGGGTAAAGGTGTGCGCTACAAGTTGCACCTTACCGTAATGTGTTGTGCTGAGGGCACAACACCTCTGTCCGCCTGTAGACTCGCTGATGTAGGTGATCCAGAGGCAGCCTCAACGTCCTTCTCGTGACCTCCAGGTACAGTGCAGTGAAAGTGATAGTGGAAAAGAAAGAGTTTGGACGAGTTTGATGGCGCCAGATCCAAGAAAATCAATGAGCCAAAAGTTTTGGTAAAAACAAATTGGCTTTATTGGAACAAAGTTTAGGGGTGCACCCCTAAACTTTGTACCAATAAAGCCAATTTTTCTTTTACCAAAACTTTTGGCTCATTGGTTTTCTGGGATCTGGCGCCATCAAACTCATCCAAACTCTTACTTTTCCACTATCAAATACACACAGTGATGTCACAGTACAGGAAAATACACACAGTGATGTTACAGTACAGAGATAATACACACAGTGATGTCACAATACAGAGATATTACGCAGTGATGCCACAATACAGCGGTCATACTCAGTGATGTCACAATACAGGGGTAATACGCAGCGATGTCACAGTAAAGGTATAACACACAGTACAGGGTTAAAGGAGAAATGCGGCAGAAATCTTTTAAGTTCCCTTGTGCGAGGGGGGAGGCTGCATTGCAGGGGTCAGGGCACAGTATTTATAGTTACCTGTGTAACCTGCCAGCCATGCCATCACCCACTTTCTCCTGCACTCTGGTCCTTCCTCTGACTCCAGCAGGCCCAGTACGAGTCTATGATAACAAGACAAACAGGGGGAGGAGCAGAGCTGGAGGCCGAGATCGCTCAGTATATGGCAGTCTTTACCAAGCAGGATGCTTACAGATAAAGCAAAACTAAGCTTTTGGCTGTCTGGACATGCTGGGAGCTGTGGTTTTCAACATCTGGATGCACACTGCTTGGGAAACACTGCTGTATGAGAGCAACAACGGATGATTGGGGTGACACCATCACCCGTTGCAGCTCGCTTGCACCAGCAAACCCCCCCCCCACCGCTGCTAGCACATACAGTTGCCTGGCAGCACGGGCTACTGTTTACCAGCACAGACAGTAGGAAGTGCTGACATTCAGGGCACCTGCATTTACAGCTTTTACATTTGAGGCACGGGCCTCAAATGTTTTAATGTAGTGACGCCCCTGGTAAACAGTGCAACGGGACCCATTGAAATCAATGGGACTATGCTGCAGCAGAATGTCCGACAAAATATCACCGAGTAAACATGGCCTAAGGGTGTTATGGTTGAGAAAATACAGGCCCTTCAAGTCCAACTGATTATGTTTGTGTTGGTCACTGCACAGAAGGGTTAAACCTACTCACATCCCAACAGCACCTTATGGACCATTTTGTTTTAAGGTGCAGACTTAGGCACTACCTATATTTGCAGACCAGGCCTTTGGTTTGGTTTGTTTAGATGTATATGGTACATGCTCTGCTGGTTGCCTGTTTAAGTTTGACCCTATGTTCAGTTTCCCTCTGTGCAGGGAAGCCAGTTGTGTTACTCTTCTTAAATAAAGAAGAATTTAAAAACTGTAAATAAAAGTTTAGTCAGAACATCTTTAGAATTTGGAATTCTATCATATATATATCTAAAGTATTTAGAAGTAACAACTCTGCCTGGCACTGCAAGTTTATAATGCAATATAGAACATTGTTCTTCAGTCACTTTTTTCTTCTGCAGGCACTCCTGGTTGAGTTCTATAAGGGAGGTCCTGACCAGATTACATTCCAGGATATATGGAATGAAGAGAATACTTTTCTAGACAAAATAAAGGTATAAAACTATATTATATACCCTGCATCCACGTTATTCTAAGTTACTATTTGCACCATGTAAATGCAATTATCATATCACATGTAAAAATACTGTATCATACCTACCTGCCACCACAGATCCCACTTTCCTGGTTCAATTGCTGATACTTTTCATCCATGCATTAGCCTCCATTTACCATGCTTCTCATATACAGTGAAGAAAGTGCAAACAAAACAAAGTGCACATGGTCTATAAGCCAATAACACTTTTAGTACAGTAGCACAGAGTTAGACTGGAGCTGTCATTTTAACACTGGTGTGGTTCTGACACCTAGTGTTGTAATTTTATATTACAATTAATTTAGGTTTTCTCATGTATTTTAAAGTGATCAATAAAAGTTACATTCTATTGGGAGGGTCCTTCGTTTAGGATTTCCCCTAAAGTTGTTATATTTGTTGTTACTCTGGTATCCTCTGGGGTTTTGTTGTATAGATTGTGTAAATACATACGCACATCATATATATCATTTTTCTTTTTTTTTATGCGCAAAATTTCTGTGCCTGTTTAAGTAAACCATGCTCATACAGGCAGGTAGTGCGGGTGACACTGATGACAACCATACTCACATGTCCACGATCCGTGCTCCCGATATCTTCATCTGTTTCCTTCAATTCAGCCGACAGGCTTGGGGCACGGGCGGGGTTTTGTGACGTCACCGCTGCCTTTTCCCTAAGCCTGCTCACAGTAGGACCCAACAGAAACAGCAGTGATGTCACAAATCCCTGCCTGTGCCCCAAGCCTTCCGGCTGAACGGAGGGAACATATGAATATACTAGGACAACAGGAGCACTGAACACGGATACGTGAGTATGGTTGTCATCAGTGTCACCCGCACTACCTGCTTTTAACAGCAGGTTAATGGGGTGACACTGATGACAGTTTATCTTTAACCCCCTCGACTACAACAAGCATAAATATACGCTCTTGGCATCTGGGACTTAATGCACCAGGGCATAATTGTACAATCACCACTAATGACTGTAAGCAGCGATCCCGCCAATACCGGTCATTAACCCTTTAGGCTCCAAACAATTCCGATCATGTTGTCAAAAGTATTACATCCATAATGCCTGTTAACTCAGGGAGCTTAAAAAAAAAAAAAAAAAACTTTTTTGATTTTACAAAAAAATAGACTAAAATATTTGTTATTGCTATGTGGGGAATTGTCCTAAATATTAGGGTACGGTCCCAAGTATTGCTTATGCAGTGGGAAATACGCTGCGCATTGTCCAATGAGCATATACACAGGACTACCCTGTGGCAGCCCTGTGTGTTCAGCGAGGTTTGGAGGCGGGCCACATGTCACTGCCACACCTCCAAACCCCACTGTACACACAGGGCTGCTGCCTGGTAGCCATGTGTGTTTGCTCAGCGGAGAAAACACACAACAGTTTTTGTGCAGTGTGAAATACGCTGCGTAGGCGTTATGTGGCACCTTAGACTTAAAATATAATGTTTATGATCCCACACAGTATGAACATATAAAAAATGCCCAAAAACACTGAGTGGTACAATAATAGAAAACCTGTATGAATTGGGTATCATTTTAATTGTATTGACCTACAGAACATGTAATAAAAGCTATTTATCATAACATGCAACTGCAAAAAATTTGCTGTGTCCTCAAGGCCAAAATGTTCCCTGTACTTTATTTTTTTTTACAATTTACCTGTCACTATTTAATTACCCTTTTCATTTGCAGGGATCGTTGGCTGCCCGTATTCCTAAGGATGCTGGATTTGAGGCCATTCTAGAACACATTTATAGAGTCCTTACTTAGTTGGTTGACTGTCTATGTCTTTCTTTAAATATGTAATATTTTTTGTAAATATATCATGTCTAACAAATGTAGACTTAGTTACCTACATTTACTTGATAAATAAAATTAGATTTAGCTGTTTTTTTTAATATGTACACTATTGGGGAGATTTGAGTGTTCAGCCAGTTCACAACCTTTTTTTTTTTTGCTTTGTTTTTGGCTTATATATGTCAAATGTATCAAAATGCCGCACAGACTTCGATGAATTTTGCACAAATGAAAAACAATTTGAAAATAGGGGGTCTGCCACAGAAATCCCCGAAGTCCTGGGGCTGCAAGGCACCTGCACTGTTGAATAGGCACATAGAATTGATCCGCCATTGCAACATAAAGCCTCTGCCTCTAAAGAGGATTTTAAACCGCGGCAAGTTAATGTTCGCTATCTACATTTTGTCGCTAAAGACTTGATCCTGCGCACCTTTAAGAAGTCACAGGCACCATTACTGGTCTGCAGGTACAAATTGCTTCTCTTTGGCGAAGTGGCCAAATGGCGAAAGGCGTTCTCCACGATCTGTTCTACTCTGGCTGATTTAAGAGAGTTTTAAAAGCCAGGAGTTTGAAAGCAGGAGTTTGAGATCCCTGTGTTACTTTCCTTATACTGTAGGGATTTTAGACTCACAAGGTCTACAGAGAATTTAATTGTAATATTTACTGTCTGTTTTTGGCTGTTGAAATCCCCATAACTAGATGTGCTCTATGTTGGAAAATCCAGTCCTGTGTACATCTATACACTCCTTGAACAACGGTTTGAGGGTGCGTACTGCTGGTAGGTGTCTGCTCCTCACTGAACAAGCACTCTGTGGGGTAGAGATGGGGGAGGATAGTGGGATGGAGTTGCAGGACAATCAGGCAGCCAGCTGTGTTACAGTTAGAAAATGGGGTAGAGGGAAAAGGGAGGCTAGTCCTGAACTGGTACACCCCAACAAGTTTACCCGGTTGGCAGATGAGGAGGATGCCATTTCAGAGCTAGCTGTATTGCAGCAAGACACTGCCTCTGACCACCAGTCAGGGCAGGCCAGACAGGTACTGGTAGTGGGGGGGCTCTTATTAGGGGGACAGACAGTGCAATCTGTCACAAAGACCGGGATCGCTGAAGTGTGTGGTCTTCCTGACGCTCAAGTTCGGCACATTGCGGACTGGGTTGACAGGTTGCTGGGTGGGGCCAGAGAAGACCCAGCAGTCATGGTACACAATGACACCATTAGTAAATAAGAGGTAGGCGGAGTGTCCTTAAAAATGATTTCAGGGATTTAGGCTGCAAGCTTAAGGCAAGGACCTCCAAGGTAGTATTTTCTTAAATATTACCTTTACCACGAGCCACACCAGAGAGGCAGCAGGAGAATAGGGAGGTAAACAAATGGCACATAAGCTGGTGTATGAAGGAGGGGGTTTCGGTTCATGGTGAACTGGGCTGACTTCGCTGTCTGCTACCGAAGGGACGCGCAGCACCTCAATGGGGAGGGTTCAGCTGTGCTTGGGGAGAAGAAGGCTAGAAGGGTGGATGATTGTTTATACTAGGGACTTGGGGGGGGGGGGGGAGGGAAACTACAATATAGAAGGGGAAGATAGTGTAGACAGGGGTCTGGGGATAGGTATTAACACTGGGGGTGGAGCGGGGGTAGGGATTAGAACAGCCATAAGTGATTAGAGAGGAAAGATAATAGGAAGGATAACATGAAGTGCATGTATACTAATGCCAGAAACCTTAACAACAAGATGGAGGAACAGGAACTATTAATGTTGGAGGAAGACTAAGACATAGGCCCTCATTTACTAAGAGTGGAGTGTAGGTTTCTTTGTGGGTTTTAATTCCCTACAATTTATTTTCCACTGTATTTACTAAGGTTTCCCTACATTTTGCTTTTTTTTGTTTGTTTTTTTTTGTTTTACACACACACATGCTCTGATCTGTAGGGTTTTCCTCAGCTCAAATCTACCACATTTTATGTGGAAACATTCGTAAATATGTTTAGTTTTTGCGAAAATGTCAGGAACACGCCCCTTTTTGGAGACCACACCCATTTTCCTAGTGGCCACGCCCCCTTTGGGGTGTGTGTTAGCAAAATGGAGAGTTAGTGTTTTTTCAATTCTGGCTCAAAATTTGGCGCTGACAGAATTTCTGGCGCAATACGACAGAATCTGGCGCACAACCCGACAAAACATGTCGGGTTTGCAATAGTTAATGAGGGCCATAGTGTGGATAAGTGAGACATGGCTGGATGCAAGCTACGACTGGGCGATTAATGTATAGGGATACATTCTGTTCAGGAATGACCGTGCAAGCAAAGGGGGAGGGGTATAAACGTACAATCCTGTCTTGGGCCCATTCTGCGTGAGGACATTGGTGAGTAAAATCATCATATGGAGTCTCTGTGGGTGGAAATAAGGGGTGGGGTAAGAACAAGAAAAAAAACATAGGGGTTAGTTATAAGAAACCAAGTATAACAGAAAAAGAAGAAAACATACTTATAGAACAAATAGATGGGGCAGTAAAGAAGGAGGAAGTTATTATTATGGGGGACTTTAACTATCCTGACCGACTGGGGAGCTGAAACCTGCAGGTCCAGCAAGGGAAACAGATTTTTGGCAATAATAAAGGACAATTACCTTTCCCAACTAGTGCAGGACCCAACAAGAGGAGAGGCGCTTCTGGACCTTATACTAACCAATAGGACAGACAAAGCATCCGAGGTAGAGGTAGGGGGTCATCTTTGTAACGGTGACCATAAAATAATAAGTTTTTGTGTATCCTATAAGAGGACGTCTATTAGTGGGGCTACAAAAACATTAAACTTCAGGAAGGCCTATTTTCAACAACTAAGAGAAGACCTCAGTGACATAGATCTGGACCTTGCCCTTAGTAATAAAAGTAGACAAGCTAAATGGGACACTTAAGAGCATCCTAAATAGATATTGTGAACGACATATAGCCTAAGGGAATAAAAGGGCTATAAATAGGAAAAAAAAACATTCGGTTTCCCCACAATAGATAGGGCAGAACGGGGAAACTGAGGAGGACCGATGCCAAAGGTCCACTTACCCTTCAGATGCGGCAGCAGGCGGCGATCTAGAGGGCCACAGTTTAGAGACCACTATATAGGGCTGCCATCAGGGGGGTACAGCCAATACCCCAGTGAGGGGCCCGGGCACCTAGGGGGACCCGGGGCTCTAGGGCTGTAACATGCTGGGACCGGTGCTGGCACGGTCCCTGCAAGTACATAACCAGACCCTCCACCTGCGGGCCCCATCGTGCCCCCTGCTACTGGGCCAGCAGGTGAAGGAGGGGGGGGGGGGGTGCTGCGACCGCGGATACGGCACACCTGTCCAGAATCCCTGAGCGACTGCAGCTTTTAACACTGAGTGCGCCTTTAAGACGCACACGGCGTTAAGCGTGCACTCGGCTGCGGCAGCTGACTTAACAGGAAGGAGCCGGAGGCTCCGTCTTGTCACTCCAGCCCGGACTTCCTGTGCGGCAGCAGCTCTGTGGAGGCTGTCCGCACAGGAAGCAGAGAGAAGAGGAGAGAACAGGAGCTGCGGGGGAACCAGGCAGAGGTGAGTGGTGTTTTTGTTTTTTATTAAAGGCAATAGGCATTAATATATATGGAGGCCATGTTTGGGGGGTGCATTAATATATATGGAGGCCATGTTTGGGGGGTGCATTAATATATATGGAGGCCATGTTCGGGGGGTGCATTAATATATAGGGAGGCCATGTTTGGGGGGTGCATTAATATATATGGAGGCCATGTTTGGGGGAATTAATATATAAAGGGTCCATGTGAGGGGGCATTAATATATAAAGGGGCCATGTGAGGGGGAATTAATATATAAAGGGGCCATGTGAGGGGGCATTGATATATATATATATATATATATATATATGGGCCATGTGAGGGGCATTCATATATACAGTATATGGGGGCTATGTGAGGGGGCATTATTATGTATCGGGGATGTGTACGGGGACATTACTATATAAGGGGGCCATGTGAGGAGGCATTATTATGTGTGGGGGTAATGTAAGAAGGCATTATTATATATGGGGTCAATGTGAGATGTCATTACTATATATGAGGGCAATGTACAGGGGCATTAAAATGTATGAGGACAATGTTGGGGCCTAATACTATACAGGGCACAAAAGAGACTACTATATGGGGCAGTGTAATACATATAGGGGGTTTGTATAGAGGTGAGGACTTTGCTGTAGCAAGAATCCTAAAATGTTTGTCTGGCAGATTTGGTGAAGATGAGTTGTGATCGGGAGAAATCTTCATGATGACCTAGGACAGATGGAGAAGAAAGAGAAAAATCAACGACTCCGATCAGAGAAGACGCCCCTGTGAGTATGTAACTATAATCACTCATATCGCCTGCAGCACCTGGGTACAGCTCAAATCTACTCCTATATAGAGGTTATTGGGGGAGATTTATCAAAACAAGTGTAGAGGAAGAATGGTGCAGTTGCCCATAGCAACCAATCAGATTGCTTTTTCCATTTTTAAATAGACCTGTGAAAAATGAAAGAAGCAATCTGATTGGTTGCTATGGGCAACTGCACCACTCTTCCTCTACACAGGTTTTGATAAATATCACCCATTGATCTTTTGTATAGTGGTTTTTATTCAATAACAATATAGCAGTGTTAGTCAGTGGTAATGGTAGTGGTTAGAGATGAGCGAACTTACAGTACATTCGATTTGTCACGAACTTCTCGGCTCGGCAGTTGATGACTTATCCTGCATAAATTAGTTCAGCTTTCAGGCGCTCCCGTGGCCTGGAAAAGGTGGAGACAGTCCTAGAAGACTCTTTCCTAGGACTGTATCCACCTTTTCCAGCCCACCGAAGCACCTGAAAGCTGAACTAATTTATGCAGGAAAAGTCTTCAACTGCTGAGCCGAGAAGTTTGTGACAAATCAAATTTACTGTAAGTTCGCTCATCTCTAGTAGTGGTCATGGTGTGGCAGAATTATATGTCCCTTGTATTGTGGTGTTATTAGTGATACTGGTCTGTGTATAGTGGCTTTTATTTCCTTACAGTATGGTGGTATTATTTAGTCATTGCAGAAATAATATGGAGTGGTGATATTATTTTATGTCTCTAAGCCCGATACTAAGGTAAAATCCAGCGTGTGCCGCAGTGAGGGAAGGGGGGGGGTCCCCGAGTACAAGCTGTGTAAGGGGCCCCAAAATTTCTGATGGCAGCCCTGCCACTATACAGTGGTCTCTAAACTGTAGCCCTCCAGATGTTGCAAAACTACAACTCCCAGCATGTCCAGACAGCTGTTTGCTGTGTGGGCATGCTGGGATTTGTAGTTTTGCAACAGCTGGAGCGCTAAAGTTTGGAGATCGCTGTGCAGTGGTCTCTAAACTGTGGCCCTCCAGATGTTGTAAAACTGCAAATCCCAGCATGCCCAAACAGCTGTCTTGGCATGCTGGGAGTTGTAGTTGCGTACCTCCAGCTGTTGCATAACTACTTCTCCCAGCATGCCCTTCGGCGATCAGTACATGCTGGGAGTTGTAGTTTTGCAACAGCTGGAAGCACACTGGTTGGTAAAATACTGAGTTAGGTAAAATAACCTAACTGAAGGTTTTCCAAACAGTGTGACTCCAGCTGTTGCTGGACATTTAGTAAGTGTGTTAACCCTTTAGGTGTTTCACAGGAATAGCAGAAAAATGAAGGAGAAAATTCAAAATCTTCATCTAACCCAGTTTTTGAATTTTTACAAGTGGTAATAGGAAAAAAGCCCCCCAAAATTTGTAACCCAATTTCTCTCGAGTAAGGAAATACCTCATATGTGTATGTCAAGTGTTCGGCGGGCGCAGTAGAGGGCTCAGAAGGAAAGGAGCAACAATGGGATTTTGAGAGAGTGAATTTTGCTGAAATGGTTTTTGGTGCCATAACAGCAGAAAACCTCACATGGCATACCATTTTGGAAACTACACCCCTCAAGGCACGTATCAAGGGGACCAGTTAGCCTTAACACCCCACAGGTGTTTGACAACTTTTCGTTAAAATCGGATGTGTAAATGGAAAAACATTTTTTTTTTCACTAAAGTGCAGTTTTTTCCCCAAAGTTACCATTTTTACAAAGGGTAATGGGAGAAAATGCCCCTCAAAATTTTTAACCCCATCTCTTATGAGTATGGAAATACCCCATGTTAGGACGTAAAATGCTCTGCTGGCGAACTACAATGCTCAGAACAGAAGGAGTCACATTTGGCTTTTTGAAAACAGATTTTGCTGAAATGGTTTTTTTGGGGGCATGTCGCATTTAGGAAGCCCCTGTGGTGCCAGAACAGCAAAAAATACCCACATGGCAAACTATTTTGGAAACTATACCCCTAAAGGAACGTAACAAGGCGTACAGTGAGCCTTAACTACCCACAGGTGTGACGACTTTTTGTTAAATTTGGATGTGTAAATGAAATTTTTTTTTTTAACAAAAATTCAGTTTTTTCCCAAAATTTTAAATTTTTACAAGGGGTAATAGGAGAAAATGACCCCCAAAATTTGTAACCCCATTTCTTCTGAGTATGGAAATACCCCATGTGTGGACATCAAGTGCTCTGCTGGCGAACTATAATGCTCAGAAGAGGAGGAGCACCATTGAGCTTTTGGAAAGAGAATTTGTTTGGAATGGTAGTCAGGGGCTATGTACAAAGCCCCCATGGTGCCAGAACAGTCGACTCCCCCTACATGTGACCCCATTTTGGAAACTACACCCCTCACAGAATTTAATAAGGGGTGCAGTGAGTATTTACACCCCACTGGCATTTGACAGATCTTTGGAACAGTGGGCTGTGCAAATGAAAAATTTTATTTTTCATTTTTACGGACCACTGTTCCAAAAATCTGTCAGACACCTGTAGGGCGTAAATTCTCACTGTATCACTTATTACATTACATGAGTGGTGCAGTTTCCAAAATGGTGTCACATGTGGGGGGGTCCATTGTTCTGGCACTATGGGGGCTTTGTAAACACACTTCCGGACAAATTTTCTCTTCAAAATCCCAATGGCGCTCCTTCTCTTCTGAGCATTATAGTTCGCCAGCAGAGCACTTTACATTCACATATGGTGTATGTTTTTACTCAAAAGAGATGTGGTTACAAATTTTGGGGGGCTTTTTTCCTATTCTCCCTTGTGAAAATGAAAAATTTAGGGTAACACCAGCATTTTAGTGAAAACATTTTTTTTCTTCATTTTCCCATCCAACTTTAATGAAAATTTGTCAAACACCTGTGGGGTGTTAAGGCTCACTATACCCCTTGTCACGTTCCGTGAGGGGTGTAGTTTCCAAAATGGGGTCACAAGTGTGTATTTATTTTTTTGCGTTTATGTCAGAACCGCTGTAAAATCCGCCACCCCTGTGAAAATCACCAATTTAGGCCTCAAATGTACATGGTGCGCTGTCACTCCTGAGCCTTGTTGTGCGTCCGCAGGGCGTTTTACACCCACATATGGGGTATTTCCGTACTCAGGAGAAATTGCGTTACAAATGTTGGTGGTCTTTTTTTTCCTTTTACTGCTTGTGAAAATAAAAAGTAAGGGGCAACACCAGCATGTTAGTGTAAAATTTTACATTTTTTTTTAACACTAACAGGCTGGTGTAGCCCCCAACTTTTCTTTTTCATAAGGGGTAAAAGGAGAAAAAGCCCTCCAAAATTTGTAGTGCAATTTCTCCAGAGTACTGAAATACCCCATATGTGTCCCTAAACTGTTTCCTTGAAATACGACAGGGCTCCGAGGTGAGAGAGCGCCATGCGCATTTAAGGACTAAATTAGGGATTGCATAGGGGTGGACATAGGGGTATTCTACGCCAATGATTGCCAAACAGGGTGCCTCCAGCTGTTGCTAAACTCCCAGCATGCCTGGACAGTCAGTGGCTGTCCAGAAATGCTGGGAGTTGTTGTTTTGCAGCAGCTGGAGGCTCCGTTTTGGAAACACTGCCGTACAAGATGTTTTTCATTTTTATTGGGGGGACAGTGAAAGGGGGTGTATATGTAGTGTTTTACCCTTTATTATGTGTTAGTGTAGTGTAGTGTTTTTAGGGTACATTCGCACTAGTGTGTTACGGTGAGTTTCCCGCTAGGAGTTTGCGCTGCGGTGAAAAATTTGCCGCAGCCCAAACTTGAAGCAGGAAATTTACTGTACACCTGTCCGTGTGAATATGCCCTGTATATTCACATGGGGGGGGGGGGGGGGGGGGGGGGGAAACCTCCAGCTGTTTCAAAACTACAACTCCCAGCATTACTGACAGACCGTGCATGCTGGAAGTTGTACTTTTGCAACAGCTGGAGGCACACTGGTTGTAAAACCTTCAGTTAGGTTCTGTTACCTAACTCAGTATTTTCCAGCAAGTGTGCCTCCAGCTGTTGCAAAACTACAACTCCCAGCATGTACTAATCACTGAAGGGCATGCTGGTAGATGTAGTTCTGCAACAGCTGGAGGTACGCAACTACAACTCCCAGCATGCAGAGACAGCTGTTTGCTGTCTAGGCATGCTGGGATTTGCAGTTTTGCAACATCTGGAGGGCTACAGATTATAGACCGCTGCACAGTGATTTCCAAACTGTGGACCTCCAGATGTTGCAAAACTACAAATCCCAGAATGTCCAGACAGCAAAGAGCTATGTGGGTATGCAAGGAGTTGTAGTTTTGCAAGATCTGGAGGAATGCAGTAAAGAGATCACTGTATAGTGGTCTCAAACTGCAGCCCTCCAGCTGTTACAAAACTACATATTCCAGCATGCCCAAACAGCTGTCTGGGCATGCTGGGAGTTGTAGTTTTGCAACATCTGGAGGGCTAGAGTTTAGAGACCACAGTCTCAGACTGTAGCCTTCCAGATCAACTTACCGGCTTCCGTAGGATCCCGGGAGCCATCCTCATTTTGACGCACGTCATGCCGCCCGCCGATCACCGTCGCCCGCAGCCTCCGGACGGGTAAGTGGATGTCGGCATTCGGTCCCCTTCGTTTCCCTGTTCTGCCACGCCTATTGTGGGTGGGCAGGACGGGGAAAACGAAAGTTAACCCCCCACCCCGCCTGCTATTGGTCGTCGCTTCTGACGATCAATAGCAGACCAATAGCAGGGATAGGAGGGGTCACCATAGACCCGTATGACCCGGAATCGGCGCAAATCGCAAGTGTGAATTCATTTGCGATTTGCGCCGATCGCCGACATGGGGGGGGGGGGGGGCTGTGGTGTCTGATGACCCCCCTGGGCATTAAGTGCCAGGACGTCAAGGCATATCCATACGCCCTAGGTCCTTAAGTGGTTAAGGGGTTAAGTACCTAAGTGGTTAAACTCTTCTTGCTCTTCATCAGATGAGGAAAATAGAGTAAGATTTTCCTCTTGTACACTAGGGGGACTGAACACAGCAGGGGACTGCTATAGCAGTGACCACAGAGGAAGCTGAAGCAGCCATATTCCCGACAAATCCTAGTCCTTCAACCTATACAGGACCTAGGGAGTATGGATACGCCTTCTGTACCTGGGTCTTAAGGACCCAGGGCGTACCTGTACGCCCGTGGGAATTTCGGTCCCCGCCGCACGCCGGGCGGGGACCGGACTGGGGTGACTGCTGATATCGATCAGCAGGCACCCCGTGCAAAAGTGAATTCACACTTGCGATTTGCACCGATTCCGGGTCATACAAGTCTATGGTGACCTGGAATATAAGGGGGATCGCGGTTGTCTAAGACACCCACGATACCCCTGTAGCGATAGGAGTGAGGTGGCAGAGGTGCCTCCCCTCTTATCCCTGCTATTGGTGGTCTAGACGCGATCACCAATAGCAGATAGGGGGGGTGGGGGTGGGGGGGGGGTTTACTTTAGTTTTCCCCGTTCTGCCCACCCACAATAGGCAGGGCAGAACGGGGAACCGAAGGGGACCGAACGCCGAAGATCCACTTACCCGTCGGTGAAAGCTGCGGGACGGGATCGGCTGTGGTGATCGGCGCGGGCGGCGATGTCGTGCGGCAGAAGAGGACGGCTCCCTGGATCCGACGGAAGACGGAAAATTGCCTAGCAACATCTAGAGGACTACAGTCTGAGACTGTAGCGCTCCAGATGTTGTAAAACTACAACTCCCAGCATGCCCAGACAGCTGTTTGGACATGCTGGGATTTGCAGTTTTGCAACAGCTGGAGGTCTACAGTTTAGAGACCACTGCACAGTGATCTCTATATTGTAGCGCTCTAGATCTTGCAAAACTACAACTCTTAGCATGCCCACACAGCAGTTTGCTTTCTGTGCATGCTGGGATTTGTAGTTTTTCAACATCTTGAGGTCCACAGTTTGGAGATCACAGTGCAGTGGTCTCTATCTGTAGCCCTCCAGATGTTGCAAAACTGCAAATCCCAGCATGCCGAAAAAGCTGTCTCGGCATGCTGGGAGTTGTAGTTGCGTACCTCTAGCTGTTGCATAACTAGATCTCCCAGCATGCCCTTCGGCGATCAGTACATGCTGGGAGTTGTAGTTTTGCAAAAGCTATAGGCACACTGGTTGGAAAACCTTCAGTTAGGTTCTGTTACCTAACTCAGTATTTTCCAAACTGAAGGTTTTCCAACCAGTATGCCTCCAGCTGTTGGAAAACTACAACTCCCAGCATGCACGGTCTGTCAGTACATGCTGGGAGTTGTAGTTTTGAAACAGCTGGAGGTTTGCCCCCCCAAGTGAACATACAGGGTACATTCACACGGGCAGGTTTACAGTAAGTTTCCTGCTTCAAGTATGAGCTACGGCAAATTTTTTGCGGCAGCGCAAATTTCTAGCGGGAAGCTCACTGTAAACCTGCGCCCGTGTGAATGTACCCTAAAAACACTACACTAACACATAATAAAAGGGTAAAACACTACATAAAAACCCCCTTACACTGTCCCCCCCAATAAAAATGAAAAACGTATTGTACAGCAGTGTTTCCAAAACGGAGCCTCCAACTGTTGCAAAACAACAACTCCCAGCATTCCGGAAAGCCACTCACTGTCCAGGCATGCTGGGAGTTTAGCAACAGCTGGAGACACCCTGTTTGGGAATCACTGGTGTAGAATACCCCTATGTCCACCCCTATGCAATCCCTAATTTAGTCCTCAAATGCGCATGGCGCTCTCTCACTTCAGAGTCGTATTTCAAGGAAACAGTTTAAGGCCACATATGGGGTATTTCCGTACTCGGGAGAAATTGCACTACAAATTTTGGGGGGCTTTTTCTCCTTTTACCCCTTATGAAAAGGAAAAGTTGGGGGCTACAACAGCCTGTTAGTGTAAAAAAATAAAAAATTTTACACTGACATGCAGGTGTTGCCCCATACTTTTTATTTTCACAAGTGTTAAAAGGAAAAAAAGACCCCCAAAATTTGTAACGCAATTTCTCCTGAGTATGGAAATACCCCATATGTGGGCGTAAAATGGTCTGTGGGCACACAACAAGGCTCAGGAGTGAGAGCGCACTATGTACATTTGAAGCCTAAATTGGTGATTTGCACAGGGGTGGCTGATTTTACAGCGGTTCTGCCATAAACGCAAAAAGAAATTCCCCGACTTCTATTCCAACCAAATTCTGTCTTCAAAAGCTCAATGGCGCTCCTTCTCTTCTGAGCTTTGTAATGCACCAGCAGAGCACTTGACATCCACACATTGGGTATTTCCATACTCAGAAGAAATCGGGTTACAAATTTAAGGGGTCATTTTCTCCTATTACCCCTTGTAAAAATGTAAAATTTGGGGGGAAACCAGCATTTTAGTGAAAACATTTTTTTTTCATTTACACATCCGACTTTAGCAAAAAGTCGTCAAACACCTGTGAGGTGTTAAGGCTCACTGTACCCCTTGTTGTGTTCCTTGAGGAGTGCAGTTTCCAAAATAGTATGCCATGTGTTTTTTGTTTTTTTTTTGCTGTTCTGGCACCATAGGGGCTTCCTAAATGCGACATGCCCTCCAAAAACCATTTCAGCAAAATTAGCTTTTCAAAAGCCAAATGTGACTCCTCTTCTGAGCATTGTAGTGCGCCAGCAGAGCACTTGACATCCACACTTGGAATATTTCCATACTCAGAAGAGATGGGGTTACAAATTTTGGGGGGCATTTTGTCCTATTATCCCTTGTAAAAATTTAAAATTTGGGGGAAAACTAGCATTCTAGTGGAAAAAAAAAATTGAATTATTTACACATCCAAATTTAACAAAAAGTCGTTAAACACCTGTGGGGTGTTAAGGCTCACTGGACCCCTTGTTACGTGCCTTGAGGGGTGTAGTTTCCGAAATAGTATGCCATGTGTTTTTTTTTTTTGCTTTTCTGGCACCATAGGGGCTTCCTAAATGCGACATGCCCCACAAAAACCATTTCAGAAAAACTCACTCTCCAAAATCCCATTGTCGCTCCTTCCCTTCTGAACCGTCTACTGCGCCTGCCGAACACTTGACATAAACATATGAGGTATTTCCTTACTTGAGAGAAATTGGGTTACACATTTTAGGAAGATTTCTCTCCTTTTACCCCTTGTAAAAATTCAAAAACTGGGTCTACAAGAACATGCCAGTGTAAAAAATGAAGATTTTTAATTTTCTCCTTCAATTTGCTGCTATTCCTGTGAAACACCTAAAGGATTCACAAACCTTTTGAATGTCATTTTGAATACTTTGAGGGGTGCAGTTTTTATAAGGGGGGCATTTGCGGGGCATTTCTAATATGAAGGCTCTTCAAATCCACTTCAAAACAGAACTGGCCCTTGAAAAATTTAGATTTTGAAAATTTTGTGAAAAATTTGAGAATTGCTGCTGAACTTTGAAGCCCTCTGATCTCTTCCAAAAGTAAAAACATGTCAACGTTATGACGCAGTCATAAAGTAGACATGTTGTATATGTGAATCAATATATAATTTATTTGGAATATTCATTTTCCTTATAAGCTGAGAGCTTCAAAGTAAAAAAAAATGCAACATTTTCAATTTTTTCATCAAATTTTTGCATTTTTCACCAAGAAACGATGCAAGTATCGACAAAATTTTACCACTAACATAAAGTAGAATATGACACGAAAAAACAATCTCGGAATCAGAATGAAAGGTAAAAGCATTCCAGAGTTATTAAGGTTTAAAGTGAAAGTGGTCAGATGTTCAAAAAATGGCCGGGTCCTACAGTGAACATTGGCTGGGTCCTTAAGGGGTTAAGGGATGAATCAATCTCCCACCCGGATCATTACTCTTAGGTTGCTAGCAATTGGAGAGGGCCACGATAACTTCAATACAGGATGCACTTTTATAGACTTTTTGTAGGCAGGATCATATGGCTTCCTACATTCTGCACACTCTTTATTATGGAATTTAGAAGATGACTTCTTACTACCCTACAAAACAATAGCCTGACTTAGCTGGCAGAATATGGAATGAAACGGAAATTCTCTCACCCAGAAGTAGAACTGCACCTCTGTAGCTGGGCTGGAACTACTCTTCTTGGAGTATCCACCTCCCTCTATCAAATGCTCCGACATGCTGGAGGAATTTTTCAGCAAAAAACACTGCAGGGCAACCAAGAATGGTCTGCTCAGCTGCTGCGGGCTGGAACTGTTGCTGCTGGATAATGCCGCTGGCGAGCTGCTGTAGGCTGTGCTGGATATTGCTGCGGGCTGACTGCCTGCTGTCCACTAGGTTTCGGACGTTGGAAAACGCCGACGGGGAAACCAAGATAGAGAAATCCTGCACCTCTTTGAACGGAGCCAGAATCGGAAGTGACGCTATGCTGCCGGGCTGACGTCACATCCGCTGGCATTACTGCACAGGCAACACTCTGGCCCCAGAGACGGGAGAGCTGGCGGAAATCACGCTACTACATATCCCCCACCTCCTTAATGCCGCTGAAATCAGGGGAAATAACAGATGCAGAGCTATCTGGACCCCACCGGATAGGACAGGAAACCTGAACTGAGGTGTGGAGAGGCGTGTCCCTTTTTAGGTTCCCAGGTTTCCTGTCCTGCGGTGGGAGGTCCTCTCCAGGGGTGCTGTCATGAGCTTTTAGGTAAAAAAAAAAGTTATATAAATGTGACTAAATACAAAGTTATTTCTGTTTGAAGACATCCTTAAAAAAATTCCGATTTGCAAGTGTTTATCTGATTTTGGGTTTAACGGCCATCATGCCCCCTCCCATAGACATGAATGGAGGGGGCGTGGCATGATATCACGTCCCCAGTCCCGGAAACCCGGAGGTTTCCGAAACTGGACACGCAGCTCCCGCACAGAATGGAGGTGCTGCAGGGAGATTGCGGGGGATCCCATGATCCAGCGGGCCCCCCCACGATCAGACATCTTATGCCCTATCCTTTGGATAGGCGATAAAATGTTTTTGCCCGGAATACCCCTTTAGGCCTGCACGACCCTTAAAGGCCAAGCCTGTTTTTTCAAATCGGGGATGTATGACTTTATTAGAGAATAACTCTGGTAATGTTTTGCCAATCATGATGCTTTTTTTTCTTTTTTTGTCACAAGTTGTACTACATGTACATAAAAAAGTGAAATCAGCTTACTTTTACTATCATGAAAAAAAAATTCTCTTCTATTTTAATAGGTTGCACATATTTATACTTAAAGGGTAGCTCCTACCATTCATTTTTTTTCTGTCCCTGCCTATTGCCCATCTATCCCTAACACCCTCCCTTCCTTTACATTTTTTTTTTTTAACTATATTAAAATGGCTTTTTGTCTGCCTGGTAGTGTGCTCACTATCAGGCAGACTTCCCCAGCAGGTGTGACGTCACTGATGCCTGCTGGGGCTGACACTTCCGCCCTTAGTTCACTATACAGGCAGTGGCGTCTCTAGGGGGGGGGGCCAGAGGGGGCCACGGCCCCCCTTACATCATGATTGGCCCCCCCTTGTGCCCCCCCTAGCAGCAGTAGGTCACTAGCAGCTCTCATGGCCATCAGGGGGGTACAGCTAGTTCACCAGTAAGGGGCCCGAGCCCCCGCTGCACGCCCCGCCCCATCTACTTCAGCCAGCAGCCCTGTCACCACGCAGGGGCCACGCTATGCAGACTGGGAAGAGCAGACAGGAAGCTCCTCCCCCTCTCTCACTCCCCTGTATGCTGGACCTTGTGGAGCAGGCCCTCTGTGTGTATACAGGCCCGGACACCACCAGTATGGAAGACTTACCTGCCCAGTGCCCACTGCTGATGCTGCCCTTTTAAATTAAGTAACTTGCTTGGGGGAGAGGGGGAAAGTTGTAGTTCGGGAGACAGTGGGAGGTAGTTCAGTGTTTCCCAACCAGGGGGCCTCCAGCTGTTGCAAAACTACAACTCCCAGCATTCCTTTGGCTTTATGAGCATACTGGGAGTTGTAGTTTTGCAACAGCTGGAGGCCCCCAGGTTGGGAAACCCTGATCTATCTATCTATCTATCTATCAATCTCCTATCTATCTATCTATCTCCTATCTATCTATCTCCTATCTATCTATCTCCTATCTATCTCCTATCTATCTATCCCCAATCTATCCCCTATCTATCCCCTATCTATCCCCTATCTATCCCCTATCTATCCCCTATCTATCTCATATCTATCCATCCATCCATGCATATAACTTTCTATCTATTTGTCTATCTATCTTTCTCATATCTATTTATCTCATATCTATCTATCTAACTCAGATAGATGAGAGATAGATAGATGAAAGATAGATAGATATGAGAGATAGATAGGTAGATAGATGATATATAGATAGATACATAAATATATAGATAGATAGATAGATAATGAGATAGATAAATAGATGGTATATAGATAGAGAGATGATATATAGAAAGATACATAAATAGATGGATAGATAGATGATACAGATCGATAGATGATAGATACATAGATTTGATATAGATAGATAGATGATAGATAGATTAGATAGATAGATAGGAGATAGATGGATATGATATAGATAGATGGATATGATATAGATAAATTTATATGATATAGATATATAGGAGAAAGATAGATAGATAGATCAGTTTCCCAACCAGGGGGCCTCCAGCTGTTGCAAAACTACAACTCCCAGCATTCCTTTGCCTTTATGAGCATACTGGGAGTTGTAGTTTTGCAACAGCTGGAGGCCCCCCTAGTTGGGAAACACTGATCTATCAATCAATCATCTATCTATTATCTATCTATCCATCTCATATCTATCTCATGTCTATCTATCTATATCATATCTATCTCATATCTATCTATCTATCCATCTATTTATGTATCTACCTATCTTTCTATTTATCTATCTATTTCATATCTATCTCAGATAGATGAGAGATAGATGAAAGATAGATAGATATGAGAGATAGATAGATGATATATAGATAGATATGAGATAGATAGATAAATAGATGATAGATAGATAGTTATGATATAGATAGATAGGAGATAGATGGATATGATATAGATAGATTGATATGATATAGATAGATTGATATGATATAGATAGATTGATATGATATAGATAGATAGGATATAGAAAGATAGATAGATAAAGAACAATATGATGCAGCACGCCACAAGTTTGCAGAAAATGGTGGTTTATTCCATCATGTGCATAGACTATGTACATGATGGAATAAACCACCATTTTCTGCAAACTTGTGGCATGCTGCATCATATTGTTCTTTGTCTGGATTGAGGAACCAGTGGACCCAGGTTCCAAGTATGCAGGCACCCCAACTTGGATTTTGGTTGTGCCGTTTTTATTTGTTTTAGATAGATGGATAGAAAGAGATAGTATCTATCTATCTATCATCTATTTATCTATCTATCTCATATCTATCTATATATCCATCTATTTATGTATCTATCTATAATATTTATCTATCTTTCATCGATCTATCTATATCTCATCTATCTCTCATCTATATGAGATAGATATGAGATAGATAGATAAATAGAAAGATAGATAGATACATAAATAGATCGATATAGATAGATGTAGGGATAGATAGATAGATGATTGATAGATAGATCAGTGTTTCCCAACCAGGGGGCCTCCAGCTGTTGCAAAACTACAACTCCCAGTATGCCCATACAGCCAAAGACATGCTGGGAGTTGTAGTTTTGGAATAGCTAGAGGCCCCCTGATTGGGATAGACTGATCTATCTATCTCTCTCATATCTATCTATCTATCTATCAATCATCTATATATCTATCTCATATCTATCTATTAATCTATATTATCTAAGTGTTTTATTCTCCCATGTATGTGTGACGTTCCGATAGCATCCCGCCATCTTTATCATACGTACAGTTGTACATTCTGTAGTCTCTGTGACATCACTGTGCTTCATAATAAACTGTGACATCACTGTGCTTCATAATAAACTGTGACATCACTGTGCTTCATCCTGTAATTTGATGTCACTGTGTATAACAACCCTGTAGTGACATCACAGTTTATTATTCTTGAATGTTGACTTCACTGTGTATATTTTCCCCGTACAATGACATCACTGTATAGTTACCCTCTACTGTGACAACACTGCGTATAGTAACCCTGTAGTGGCGAAACTGTTTGTCCCTGTACAGAGACATTACTGTTTATATTAACTCTGAACTGTGATGTCACTGTGCATATTTACCCTGTATTGTCACTCGCAGTGCAAGGTAAATATATACAGTGACATTAGGGTATACAGGCTTAATATATACAGTGATGTCACAGTACAGGGATAATACACACAGTGATGTCACAGTACAGGGATAATACACACAGTGATGTCACAGTACAGGGATAATACACCCAGTGATGTCACAGTACAGGGATAATACACACAGTGATGTCACAGTACTGGGATAATACACACAGTGATGTCACAGTACAGGGATAATACACACAGTGATGTCACAGTACAGGGATAATACACCCAGTGATGTCACAGTACAGGGATAATACACCCAGTGATGTCACAGTACAGGGATAATACACCCAGTGATGTCACAGTACAGGGATAATACACCCAGTGATGTCACAGTACAGGGATAATACACACAGTGATGTCACAGTACAGGGATAATACACACAGTGATGTCACAGTACAGGGATAATACACACAGTGATGTCACAGTACAGGGATAATACACACAGTGATGTCACAGTACAGGGATAATACACACAGTGATGTCACAGTACAGGAATAATACACACAGTGATGTCACAGTACAGGGATAATACACACAGTGATGTCACAGTACAGGGATAATATACACAGTGATGTCACAGTACAGGGATAATATACACAGTGATGTCACAGTACAGGGATAATATACACAGTGATGTCACATTACAGAGATAATACACACAGTGATGTCACAGTACAGGGATAATACACAGTGATGTCACAGTACAGGGATAAAACACTGTGATGTCACAGTACAGGGATAAAACACAGTGATGTCACAGTACAGGGATAATATACACAGTGATGTCACAGTACAGGGATAATATACACAGTGATGTCACAGTACAGGGATAATACACACAGTGATGTCACAGTACAGGGATAATACACACAGTGATGTCACAGTACAGGGATAATACACACAGTGATGTCACAGTACAGGGATAATACACACAGTGATGTCACAGTACAGGGATAATACACACAGTGATGTCACAGTACAGGGATAATACACACAGTGATGTCACAGTACAGGGATAATATACACAGTGATGTCACAGCACATGGATAATACACAGTGATGTCACAGTACAGAGATAATACACACAGTGATGTCACAGTACAGGGATAATACACACAGTGATGTCACAGTACAGGGATAATACACACAGTGATGTCACAGCACATGGATAATACACAGTGATGTCACAGTACAGGGATAATACACACTGTGATGTCACAGTACAGGGATAGTACACACAATGATGTCACAGTACAGGGATAATACACACTGTGATGTGTACAGCTGGTATCTACCACTATAAGGCCAGTGTATGTGGGAGTATTGGTATTTGTAAAATTAATTTTATACAGTAACAATTGGTGTTAGTCGGTCATTAGTCAGTCACAATGTTAGTGGTGGTCATGGTGTGGCAGTATTATTTGTTTCTTGCTAGTAACGCACACAACTAACAGTAAGCACCTTTTGTCTGGAGGTGCTGACCATTTTTATTTTTTTGTACTAGTATTATCAGTAATATTGGTGTCAGTAACAGTATGACCATAATATGTATAATGACAATATTTTCTCCCTGTATACTGGTATTATTGGTAATATTGGTCTCAGTATACAGGATTTGGTCAGTTACAGTATGATGGTAATATGTATGGTGATAATATTCCTCCTTGTATACTGATATTATTTGTAATATTAGTCTCAGTATACAGGTCATTGTTCGCACTAGCGTCTAGCTCACCGATGCGGCATGGAGCCGCTTTGCCTGCACACCCTGGAATTAAGGGTACGTTCCCACACGGCGTATTTGCTGCTGCGTATTTTATTTTCCCTGTTGAAGTCAATGGGTAGGAAAATACCCAGCACCAAATACGCAGCAAAATACGCCACGTGGGAATGCACCCTTAAGCATGAAGTCTTGCAAAAGATTGGTGAGTTGCCTGTAATTTTTCTACATCATTGCGATTGGATGAACTGTCTTTACCTATATTACATGAGCACCACCATATTACAAGCCTGTGCTGTCTGATACTTTAGAGTCCGGATTATAGGACGAACGTATTTTTTGTGAACCACACAATACAGGTAGTGCCAGCACGCTTCTATCTACACATATCACATATATTACTTATGTTAATGTTTGACAGGGAACTGGCCAAAAAATAAGTGACATGTCACTTCTTCTCCACGTAGACACATGCTGAAGCTGCCTTTGAAGTCAATGAGATCTTCATGGTCCCCCGATGCTGCCCTTAAATATAAATTTGGTGTTGTTATAATTGCCCCCCCTACTTTTTGTCCTGGCCCCCAGTTCCCCCCCCAAAATTTGAAAGCTGGAGACGCCACTGTATACAGGGTGCCTACAGCTGTTTCACCACTACAACTCCCAGCTTCCCCTGACATCTATTGGCTGTCAGGGCATTCTGGGAGTTGTAGTGGTGAAACAGCTGGAGGCACCCTGTGGTGAAAACAATAACTTTGTTAGCGCAGCAGTGCTACTCCGCTCCCCCCCAGCCTCTAGTGCTGAGCAGCGGCGGCGCTCTCCCGAACCCCGCTCCCCCCCCACCATGCCTCTAGTGCTGAGCGGTGGCGCTCCCCCGAACCCCGCTCCCCCTCAGCCTCTACGGCTGAGCAGCAGCAGCGGTGCTCTCCCGAACCCCGCTCCCCCCCCTGCCATGCCTCTAGTGCTGAGCAACGGCGCTCCCCCGAACCCCGCTTCCCCCACCCCATTCCTCTAGTGCAGAGAGCAGATTTACCCATTCGGAGGATCAGCGCAGCAATGAGTGCGCGCACTGCCTCCAGACAGGGTAACGGGGGCGGGCGGGGACGCACGCGAGGCCAGTGGAGCTAGCAAATGCGTGCAGCCACAGCTATCAGCTTGCTCGCTCTCGCCTGTTTGATTGACAGGAGGGAGCGAGCACCGCAGTGCCTGAATTTCGACTCATTGCCAGGCTTAAATGAGTCGAAATTCAGTAGTGACATCACTGCCGAATGCATTCGGCCACTAGGAGGGTGACCCCCTAGTGGCCGAATTTAAAAGTGATTTTAAACTGGTTTAAAATCACTTTTTTAAATATAAGTATATTAGAGATATGTTGTAGTACTTAAGTACTACAACATATCAATTTTTTTTTACTTCATGACAGTGCCCATTTAATAATATAATGTGATCAGTAAGGGCCACATACAAACCCAGTCCAAACCCCACAGACTTCAAATTAATCAAAAATACATCAAGGCAATAATTGATAGAAGGGGTGTTGCTAAAAGTTACAAGTCTTATTAGTCACTTAAAAGCCACCAGCCTTCACCACGAGCCGCATCTGAACACGGGGCCACTTCCCCGGCTCCCTGCCACTGCAGGAGATGCATTTTCTTACTAATCGGCGCTGCATGCTGGATTTCCCATGCCAATACTGGACTTGCAATCTTGATATGGGAGTGTCTGCGTGGATGACAGCCACATGTAGCCAGTAGGCTTACATGTAACCAGGAATCCATAGTACTTTAGTTTCGATGCATGTCTTTTTAATAATTCTATTGAGCTACATTTGCAAAGGTTCCCCTGAGGACGTCCCCGTGCATTCTAAAAAGCATGCGGATAGAAACGCGTTGGGAATATATGTAAATGACCTGATGAAAATGTGGTCATAATCCACCACAATTGATAAACCACTGCTCCTTTGAGCACAGCGAGTAGCTCATACGGTGTAATTTTGCGACCACACACATTTGGGTAGCAAAGTTCCATGTTTATCCTACACCTTTTGGTATTCACTAACTTTCTATCTGGTGCATTTTAAGTGACTAATAAAACTTGTAACTTTTAGCGACATCCCTTATATCAATTATTGCCTTGATTTGTATTTTTGAACATTTTTATACTTACTAAGCAAATAGTTTATGAACCATACCTTCAGATGTCTACTTTATTTTGACAACATTAACTTTTTTTTTATTAAATGGGCACTCCAGCGGAAAACAAATTTAGTTTTTTTCACATTGCTTCTGATATTGAAAGAAATGCACCCTTATATTTTAATGAGCTGCTCACCCCGTGTTCAGAAATACCCCTGCTTAGGGTGAGTTCAGACGGCCGTTTGCCCCCGTTCCGTTTAAAAAAAATAAAAAAAAACGGATTTAAAAAAATGGATAGAAATGGCTTATCAAACGGGTATCTGTTTTGAACCGCTTGTAACAGTTTTTCATCCGTTTTTTTTTTAATGAAAAAATCAGTCACCTACAGACTCCCGCAGCCAGGACTAGTACTACTCCCATCATGGAACAGACTTGTTTCCATGGTGGGAGTAGTAGTTCCTGACTGCAGGAGTCTGCCGGAGGCTGGGGAGGCTACATTAGTGCTGGTACTACTACCCCCATCATGGATCAGACTCTGTTCCATGATGGAGGTTGTAGTACAGGGGCTGAGGGATTGATCGCACTGGGTCTCACTTCTGAGACCTGATCCGATCAAAAGTTATTAAGCAGGAGAACGGCCGGCATGGTCCGCAACCCTGCGATCACCGATGTATTTTACTTTCATTTTTAAATTCCCTGCATGGAGCTCTGAATGGACAATACTGAGGAGCCAATCAGGGCTCCCTGCAGGGATTTTAAAATGGACAATGTATATTAAAAACGCTGTGGGGGGCAAGATATATAGCGCTATATATCTAGCCCCCCAGCGCATTTATAAAGATATAACCCCCGCTAGTGCAAAAATATATACCCCGGCAGTATATATATATATATATATATATATATATAATGTGTGTGACCCCCAGCCAGCGCATTTATAATGTAACCCCCGCCTGCGCCTTTATAATTATATACCCCCGCCAGCGCATTTATGTGACCCCCCGCTGGCGCATATGTCATTACTGCAGCGCTATCTGTGAATAGTACTCGCAGAGCATCGCACCAGCTGCCGCAACGCTGTTGATAGAATGTGGAAAATTTACCTCTTCTGAAATTTTCATTTCCTGGAATCCGTGGCAGCACACAATGGGTTAATGGTTTCTCATTAACCTGGAACAGAGGGTAGGACAAGCAATAGTGTAGAGACAAGCTAATTAGCATAGTATATGGTTCAGCCCCCTATCTAAGGCTATAAGAACCTCACAGAAACACCAGAAAGACGTATTTTATGCAGCAGTGAAAACATTTATTGGGTGGGTATACTTGTGCTGCCACGGATTCCAGGAAATGAAAATTTCAGAAGAGGTACATTTTCCACTTTCTGATCATTCATGGCAGCACACAATGGGACAAACCCAGCAGTGCACAAAAAAATAAGGGTAGGGATAATTAACTATTAACAGCTCCTTGAATGATACTCAAGCCAAAGGCCGATCTCGGAGAGGCGTCGACATCCAACCTGTAATGCTTCATGAAGGTCGTTGGTGATGCCCACGTAGCAGCCTTGCAGATTTGATCCATTGGGATATGATATCTTTCCGCCCATGAAGCTGCGGTGGATCGTGTAGAATGAGCTCTTAGTGTCAGCGGTGATTGAAGACCTTCAATAGAGTAACACATTTTGATCGTGTCTTTCAACCATCTGGCCAAGGAAGCTTTACTTGCCTTTTTCCCCCGGTTGGGGCCCTGGAACTGAAGAAACAGCCCTTCTGACTGTCTGAAGTCCTAAGTCTTCTGAAGATAGATTTCAATCACACTCTTCACATCCAGAAGATGCATATTGTCCTCCTGAGAAGAAAGAACTGGGAGAACAATCTCCTGATTCAGGTTAGCCTCTGAAGGAACTTTGGGTAAGAACCCCGGCATAGTACGTAATACAACCGCATGTGACAATAGTCCCAGATAGGGTTCCCTGCTGGATAAGACATGTAATTCGCTAACTCTCCTGGCTGAAGTGATGGTGATTAGAAATATAACTTTAAAAGGAGATGAGCTTAATTGGTGCTTCCTCCAGGGGTTCAAAGGGCTCCTTACTCAGACATTTAAGGACTAATGGCAAATCCCAAGAAGGGATAGGCTCATGGAACGCAGGCCGCAATTTATTGATAGCTCTAAAGAATCTGGCAACCAAAGGAGTATTCAAGAATGGCCCATTTAGGTGACAGTTTATTGCCTTCAGCTGTACCTTCAACGTATTCAGTTTTAGGCCTTTGTCAAAGCCTTCTTGAAGGAACTGCAATAGTGTTGAAACTTCCGAGGCCAAAACATTCTGTCTTGAACACCAGGAAAAGTACAGAGACCATAACCTTGAATATACTCTCCTGGTTGCAGGCTTTCTTGATTCCACAAGGATGTTGATCACTTTATCCGAGAGACCTTGATTCATCAGGGTCGACCTCTCATTCTCCATGCTGTTAAACAAAGTCTGTGTAGGTTCTGATGGAACATTCCTGACTGGAGAAGAAGATCGCTGCAGACTGGAAGCTCCCAATATTCCCCCCTCCAAAGCAAGGACGCGGCTTGAAACCCGGCCCTGCGTGGCCAGAAGGGGAGGATCGCTATGACATCTGCCTTCTCGTTCTGGATTTTCCTTAGAACCTTGGGGATCAGAGGAATTGGAGGGAACACATAAATGAACTCCTGGCTCCAACTGATCGATAGCCCGTCCAAATAAGTCAGATTGTCTAACCTCCTTATGCAACAGAATATGAGCGTCTTCCTGTTCTGTCGGGTTGCCATCACGTCCAGCTGCAGCAGGCCTCATCTGGCGGTAATCCGGCTGAAGATCTTAGGGTTCAGTCCCCAATCGCCCAGGAGCATGGTGTCCCTGCTCAACCAGTCTGCTCTCACGTTCAGTGATCCCTTGATGTGGACCGCTGAGATGGAGAGAAGTGATGATTCCGCCCAGGTCATTATCTACGCGCACTCTTTCTGAAGAAGCTTGCTCCTGGTTCTACCCTGCTTGTTTATGTAGTAGGCTGCAGAGATGTTGTGTTCTGTTTGCACTAGAACAGCTTTGTGAGCTAGCAGGACCTGGAAGTGAAAGAGTGCCAACTTGATGGCTCTGAGTTCCTTCACGTTCGAAGAAAGCCTCGGTTCCCTGGGAGACCAGAGTTGTTGAACCCAGGCATCCAGGACATGCGCTCCCCATCCTGAAGATGAGGCGTCCGTTGTTAGGACTATTGGCCTCACATAGGTAAGCGACCTGCCGAGAAGAAATCTTTCTGGATCCAACCATGTCAAGTCCTTCTTGAGAGATAGCGGGATTCTGATGGTGCAATCTAGACTGTCCTGACGCTTGTTCCTTGATTTCAAGATGTAAGCTTGGAGGCCTCGGATATGCGCTCTCCCCCACTGAACAACTTCCAGTGTGGATGTTAGGAGCCCGAGTATCCTCATAGCATACCTGATGGAACAAATGTTTAGAGAAAGAAAATAATTCAACATCTGAGTGATGTTGAGCCTCCTTTCAACAGAAATTCACAACCTCATTTCCTCGGTATTTATGATAAATCCCAGGTAAGTAAGGCAGGTGGCTGGAGAGAGCTGGGACTTGTTCCAGTTGATCAAGAACCCGTGGGCTTGAAGGACTTGCAATGTCGTCTGCAGATGAGACGTCAGTAAATATCTCGTTGGTGCCCTCACCAACCAGTCGTCCAAATATGGGGTCATATGGATCCCCATCATTCTGAGACTTGCTGCCAGTACTGAGACAACCTTGGTGAATACCCTCGGGGCTGAAGTGATCCCGTACGGAAGGCAGGAAAACTGAAGATGACGAATCTCTTGATGATCTCGGACTGCTATGCGGAGAAACTTGCGGTGTGATTTCAGAATGGGAATGTGTAGATATGCATCCTGTAAATCTATGGAGGCAAGATGGTCTCCCTGTTGGATGTTGAGCACTGCCGACTGTATAGACTCCATCCTGAAGGACTTCTTGACAAAATATTGGTTCAGGAGGGACAAGTCTATGATGAGTCTCCAGTCTCCTCCCGGCTTCGGGACTGCAAAAACTGGAGAGTAAAGCCCTTTTCCGCGTTCCAAGAGTGGAACATCTTCCAGGGCATTTTTGCAGAGGAACTGCTCTATTAGCTGGAGAATTACCGGACTGGCGTTTCTGCTTCGCAGAATTCTTTCTGGAGGTTGTTCCCTTAACTCCAGGGAGTAACCTCTTTTTAAAGTGGACACGACCCAGGCATCTGAGGATGTCTCTGACCAAATCTCGGCAAAAAGGCGAAGCCTGGCGCCCACTGGGGGGCTGGCGTCATTTGTCCTCGTTTTTATTGGTGAAGGGTTTTTTCTTCTCTGAGGAACCCTGATCCTGCTTTCCCCTGTTTTGCCTCCCTTGGTCCAATCTCCGAAAGGGATACTGCCTTCTCGGAGATCTCCTGAATCTTCTCTTGTAAGGTTTGAAGGTAGGCTTCTTCCTATGAGGAAAAGATTCCCCTTTATCCTCACTGAAGGATTTCAAGATTCCTTTCAGCTCTGGTCCAAAAAGAGAAGAAGGATGGAACGGCAGAGAGATGAAGTTAAATTTTGCTGGAAAATCACCATCCCTCTGTTTAATCCATAACGCCATTCTAGTAGCGTTAGATAATGCCATTGATCTTGCGGCGAATTTTAATGTATCCAAAGGAGCGTCACAAAGAAAATCTGTCGCAGTCTTCATGACAGACATGCTCTTCAGGATTTCTTCTCTGGAGACCCCTTGCTGGATATCCTGAGACTGATGGGACATCCATACTCTCAATGCCCTCGCTACAGGGATGGATGATTCCGCCACTTTGGCCGCTGCTGAGGCCGCCACATAATTTTTCTTACATATGGTGTCCGCTTTCCTTTCCAACAGGTCTGGAAGTCTGGATGACTCGTCGGAAGGAAAAATGGACTTTTCGGCTAACTTAGCCGCCGCCAGATCCACCTTGGGAGGATTCTCCCAAGAAGAACAGGAGGCCTGGCTAAGTCTATAGACAGACTTAAATTTTGCCCCAGGGTCTGTGCATTTCACCGGTTTGTCCCAGTCTTTCTCCCGCCACTGGGAAATAAGCTGACAAGACAGGAATTCTTTTGCCTGTGAGGGAGGAAAATAGAAGAGACGATCTTTAGCCGGCTTAGCCGACACATCCTTAGAAGATTCCAGAACTCCCTTAACAGCTGAGATTAGCTTAGGGATTTTTTCTTTCTGAAGGAGATATAGATCCTCCATATCCTCTTCCTCCTCCTCTGAATCCGATAGTGTAATCGCATCCGAAGAATCTTCCGAAAGCGGGGAAGATCTTGATGGCTCCAGTTCCCGGGAAGGTTTGGCTTTCTTCTTCCCAGATATGGAGGAAACCACTTCCTTGAAGGCGGAGGAGAGTTCCCCTTTAAACCATCCCAGGAAGGCACCTGTATCCATAGGGGCAGGCTGACTTGGTTGTAGACATCGCTCACAAATATCCTGTCCTCAGGATTCTGGCATAAGCTGAGAACATTGCAGGCAGGCAGTATGCCTTGATTTTCTCTTTCTCTTCCCCTCTCCAGGCATCCTATAACATAAGGAGCGTGTTAATAAAGTGGACAGCATAAACCGTAAGAGGGAGAGAGCCACACAAACCTGAGGCTCTCAGGGAATCTGCTGCCCCGGCAGAGTGTATTCTCTGAATGAATCGCCAGCCATTTTTTTTAAACTCCCGCCGGGATTCCCCACTCGCACATACGCAGACGGACCCTGACGCCCGTGCGCGTGCGCAGCTTCCTCCCCCGTCGCTCCGACCGCAGCAGAAGTTTACCTTGCATTAAGCCGGCTCCACGCTGCCCGGCGCTTACCAGGAACAGGAGACTACTTACCTGAAGCTGATCTTCTAAAACCGGTACCCACAGGGGAGGGAACGGTGCTAAGGGACCAGGAAAACTCCCGGTTTGCAGCCACCGATTATATATATATATATATATATATATATATACACATACACCTCAGGGATCGGGCAAACACTCGATATACAGGCAGCTTGTCTCCACGTCCGCTTCTTCCAAGAAGAGAAAAAAATACGTCTTTCTGGTGTTTCTGTGAGGTTTTTATAGCCTTTGATAGGGAGCTGAACCGTATACTATGCTAATTAGCTTGTCTCTACACTATTGCTTGTCCTACCATCTGTTCCAGGTTAATGAGAAACCATTAACCCATTGAGTACTGCCACGGATGATCAGGAAAGTATTCATACATCGCGCTGCAGGGGCATATTATATAGAAGTGCTGTGGGGGCCAGATATATAGTATTATCTGGCCCCCACAGAACTTCTATATAATATGCCCCTGCAGCATGATGTATGAATAGTATTCTATCAGCAGCATCGCACCGACTGGTGCGATGCTCTGCGAGTACTATTCACAGATAGTGCTGCAGTAATGACATATGCACCAGCGGGGGGGTCACGTATATGCGCTGGAGGGGGGTATATAATTATTAAGGCGCAGGCGGGGGTTACATTATAAATGTGCTGGCAGGGGGTATATATTGATAATTGCGCTGGCGGGGGGTATATAATTATAAAGGCGCAGGCGGGAGTTACATTATAAAGGCGCAGGCGGGGGTCACATATACATATATATATATACATACTGCGCGGGTATATATTTCTGCGCTGGCGGGGGTTATATCTTTATAAATGCGCTTGGGGGCTAGATATATAGCGCTATATATCTTGCCCCCCACAGCGCTTTTAATATACATTGTCCATTTTAAAAATCCCCTAAGGGAGTCCTGATTGGTTCCTCAGTATTGGCCATTCAGAGCTCCCTGCGGGGAATTTAAAAATGAAATTAAAATACATCGGTGATCGCAGGGCTGCGGACCGTGCCGCCCGCTCCCCTGCTTAATAACTTCTGGTCGGATCGGGCCTAAGAAGTGAGACCCAACGCGATCAATACCTCAGCCCCTGTACTACAACCCCCATCACGGAACAGAGTCTGATCCATGATGGGGATAGTAATACAAGCACTAATGTAGTCCCCCCAGCCACCAGCAGACTCCCGCAGCTGGGGAATTACTACTCCCATCATGGAAATGAGTGAAAATGGGTGCACACGGATGTAAACGGATTGTAAAAAAATCCCATTGACACGATTGGGATTTTTTTTAAACCGTTTTTAATCCGTTTACAATCTGCAAAAATGGAACTGAAACAGGGATAAAAAAAAAAAAAAGGGGGCAAACGGCCATGTGAACGCACCTTTAGGCCATATTTGGTTCCTTGGCCACGTGGTGGGACCCAGAAGGAGAGTAGCGCCATTTAGCTTTCAGGGCATCATTTTAGGCCAAAGGGATTATAGGCCGCACATGACTGCAAATGGTTTTAGCTGCCAGAACCATCCAGGACCCCCAAAATTAACCCCATTTTGGAAACGACACCCCCTAAAGTATTTACCTAGACCAGTGATGGTGAACCTTTTTGAGCCCAAGTCCAAACCGTTATGCATGCCAACTTTTTTCCCTTAAAGTGCCAGCACAGCAATTAAATCAGAATACTGAGGTTTAAGTTTAGAAAAAACAACTTAGGTAGACAGTATGTTCCTCCACATTAGGTTGCAGTTCCCCCACATTAGGTTGGCAGTATGTTCCCCCACATTAGGTTGCAGTTCCCCCACATTAGGTAGGCAGTATGGTTGCCCCACTATGGGTTGTAGTTCCCCCACATTAGGTTGGCAGTATATTCCCCCACATCAGGTTGGCAGTATGTTCCCCCCCATTAGGTTGGCAGTATGTTCCCCCACATTAGGTTGGCAGTATGTTCCCCCCCAGACATACAGCCTTCAGCCATATACAGTGTATGGCTGGAGGCTGTATGTCTATGTACTGCCTCACAGTGCTCCTTCCATCGCAGGGGTCATGATCTACTGTAGCAGTAGGTCCCGGGACAGGAGGAGCGGTGGTCGGAGTACTGAAGATGACGTGCAGGTAACTTACCATGCCTCCTCGATGCTCTGATGCGCCGCTCTTCCTTTCCTATGGGCGTACGCATGGGACGTCAGTGACGTCCCTGCGTGCGTTACCTCCAGGCATTGAAGCTGGTAGATACATACTGGACCCCCCCCCCAAGTGACCCCTTTTTAACAACTAAACACCCTAAAGTATTCACTTGGGTTAGTAGTATGTGGATGCCTTTTTGTGTTGATGGTACTAGCATAAGTCAGTGTAAAATATGTAAATTAGCTTTTCACATATGCATCATTTGTGGGATACATGTTTTAAAAATTGCTTCTGAAATTAATAAAATGCACCCCAAATTATATTATGCTGCTTGTCCCATG
Source organism: Hyla sarda (assembly GCF_029499605.1). Classification (NCBI taxonomy): domain Eukaryota; kingdom Metazoa; phylum Chordata; class Amphibia; order Anura; family Hylidae; genus Hyla; species Hyla sarda. The sequence continues at coordinate 266,447,276 of NC_079189.1, read as the reverse complement.
TTAGACAGCACCCCTGCTTAAGCCATATTTGGTTGCTTGGCCACATGGTGGGACCCAAAAGGACATCAGCATCATTTGGACATCATTATATAAATTATAGGCCACACTTCATCTTGCAAAGCCCCCAGAAGTGACCCCATTTTAAAAACCACAACCCCTAAAGTATGCACCTAGGGCAGTAGTGAGTAAGTTGAGCTCTTATTGTGTGGTTGGAATTATTTCAAAGTCAGTTGGAAAAAATCAGAAATGTACTTTTTTCACAAATGCTTTATTTGTGGGACATCATCATTTTGGTCATCGCTTCTAAAATGGAGGAAATCCTCCCCATATTTTATTATGCTGTTTGTTCCAGGCTGGGCAGTACCCCCAACTTGCGCCATATTTGGTTGCCTGACCGCCTGGAAGGACCAGAAGGAGAGGAGCCCCCCTTTGGCTTTCAGGACATCATTATATGAATTATAGCCCCCACTCCATGACTGCAAAGGATCGGAGCTGACAGAACGATACCACACTCCCCACAAGTGACCCATTTGGACCGCAATATCTTTGTCTCAGAAAGAAATATTAATTAGCTGGACCAGGGTCCGCTCTGATTGGTCTTTGGTCGGCTAGTAGTGACTCACAGCTGCTTATGACAGTTGAAGTTCCTGATGATATATCCGTCATGTTGTGGTAATGAGCACCTGCAGTCAAGATCTGAGTCATGTCAATAAAGGGATGCCAATGTATACTTTAGCAGTCTTCATTTTGGTGGCCCAGACTGAGTAACCTAGTGACTATTAGGGCCCCTTTCTGCTAGTATACACTAATTTGGCAGGACACAGAAATTAATAGGGCTGCTAAATTATACATTGGTAGGGTTGGCAGTCACAAGAGCGAAATCACTGCTGCGACTGGGTAGCTCAGTGTGTCCGCTCGTGACTGCTGGCCCGAAATTCGCTGCTACGAGCAGACACACAAAGCTACCCAGTCGAAGCAGGGAGTTCGCTCTTGTGAATGTCGTTGGCGCATCCGCAGCATGAAGTACGCTGTGAATGCACTCCATGTGACCCTACACTTCACGAATGTTTATTTTTTATTACTGTATTTTTATTAAATGTATTTTCATTTTATTTATTTTTTACACTTTTCATTTAATGCTTTGGAATACTACTAAGTATTCCAAAGCATGAAATAAAAAGGGTAAAAAAAATAAATAGCAGTAATATGCTGCCTGTCAATTTTGCACTGACAGGCAGCATATTGCTGGCATTTACCTGAGGCAGACCTGGGGGCCTTTAAAAAGATCCACGACTACCCAGGTAAAAAGCCGCAACCCTTGATCATTGCGGAGTGCTGCTGGATAGAGACCGTCCTCTGTCAAACTCATTACATCTTCTTACTGTGGCTGTAAGGGCTAAACTGCCAGGGCCGAAGTTTACTTTGGTTCCGGCAGTGCGGCAGGCCCCCGTCTGCTGGGGATCAGATGCAGCCCCCCGCGATCTCATCACTGGGTGCTGCAGGGGAGACAAAGGGTCACAGCAGGGGCCCAGCTGTGTGTTACAGCTGAGACACTGCCACGATCTTGTGGGTACACTAGGCAGTACCCACGAGATCCATAGATGTGTATACGCGTCCAGGTGCAAGTACGTTCATCCCGCCTGGACGTGTATACATGTCCACGGTCGTTAAGGAGTTAATAAAATATTTATTGAAAGTAAATGGGAAACATGAAATTTATGTGTTAGCCCTTAAAGAATAAAAGATAAAGCATTCGTTGAGTAATATGTTGATATTCTTTAATACAAGAATTGAACTCACATTTGAAGGCCATTCTATGCTAGTGAGAAGGAAAAGAAATGTAAGATTATATATAAAAATATAACATTTACAGTAACAATATGAGTAGTAATATAAATATATTTTATATATATATATATATATATATATATATATATATATATACCCCCCTTACATGCATTAGCACTTATATAGTCAGGATAAATTCTTTTTAGAGTAGCAGATTAAAAAGAAATATAAAAGAATACAAGATGCCCAATATTCCCCTCACATATCTGTGATATACTTATCCTTATATTAGAGGCCAATTAACTGTAAAAAAGTTTAAAGTGACTGTAGACAATACAGTTACTATGCAGAAGAGTGGAGCGTAGTGTTTTAAGAGTTAGGTAATGAATCTCCAACTTGACTATAGGGTTATAACAAAAGTTACATGGACGGAATTATGTTTATACCTAGTGTTTTGACGCTAATGCACCATACCAATAAAGTATTACCAACTCCTGTTGTTCGAGAAATGGGAGACACCCCCCTACTCCAAGAAGTGATATAATCAGCATCCCAGTAATTTGGTCCTGCAAGTGAAAGGCTGGATAAGAACTCCTTCTGTCGATAGAATAATGCAGCCCTCACTGAGGTAACGGTACCAGAACCTCCACATAGTTCAGAGGGAAAAATCCAGACATCCCATTGATCATTCCTTCATACCAGTTTTCATCAATCTGATTAGTCAAAGTGATAATGTCACCTTCACGAAAGCCAAGTTCTCCATCATTTTCAGGGTCAAAATCATACAAGGCTTTACAACATGGCTGGTCCAGTGGTGCTGGAAGAAGAGAACAGTAAGACAATTAAAAGTTAGCATTACATCATGGTCCTCTCGGACCCCACCAGTCCAAGAAGGACATAGTGCTGGGTATCCTTTATTGTTTTTCCCTTGCACAGAGGGACTTTGGCCACTTGCTGAGCAAATGGGAATAGGAAGGGAAAACCCCTTCATGGCTTACTCTATCATGCACATGAAGTCAAAAGCTTGTCACTTACTGGAGCTGCAGTTGCTAGGTGTTCTGGCGGGCGTCTCTGAGTGAAAGGAGGAGACTAACAAATGAAAATAAAAATGAATAAAACTTAACAGTATTCTGCTATGTACAGTCTACAAAAATAGGAGGCTTATTACTAAGTGCAACTAGTGGAGAAATGGAGTTCACATAAAATCCAAATTATTACACTATACTTAAATGGGCATGGACAATTTAAAATCCCTACATTTTGACATGTCTCAAAAAAGTGTGTTCACACCTAGCCCCATCACTAGAATGAACCAGTTTCGGTTTATGACCACTTAGGCCAGTGACTGTCTGTAGCTGCTACATGCTGAAATGCATGTCATCATTGCAACGTGAGGCCACCAGAGCTGGACCAGGAGAAGATAAAAGACTTGAGAAGTGTTAGGCTATGTTCAGACTACCGAGTGTCTGCACGGAAAATCTCTGTACAGACATTCCGGAGACGGCGCGCGCTGGCATAATGCGCTAGGACCGCACAGGAATGTGACGTCTCATAGACGGCTACGCATTCCCTGCGGAGTCTTCAGAAAGAATGAACAGGTTCATACTTTCTGCGGACACTGTATTCAGAATTTCCGTTGCCAGAAACATCTGGCACGGAAATCCTGCCATGTGCACGAGACTCTGCAGCAGCAGAATTTCCGTGCATAATTACAATGCAGAATTCTGCAAAGAATTTCAGTAGAGTCAACATAGCCTTTGGGGTTTAAGCAAAATAGCAAATGTAATAAAATTGCGATGTAAAAGAAAACACAAAAAAAAATAAATACATTTCAAAACAAATGCTTTGAGAGGAGGGGATTTTACAAATCTTACCTGGTGCTTTGTTCAGAGGATTACAGGAAATTCCTCCATTGGCATGGTCATTGTCACTATGGTCATAATTTCCCTGTATCTTAACTTTTACTTCTCTTTTGGGCCGGGAGGAAGCTTCACGTACGCTAACTTTGAGCTTGTCTGACAACTCCTCCAGTATCTGAAGTGCTTGCCTGTGATAATCAACCTGTGATTCCACCAAAGCCGAAAGCTGACTGACTTGCTCAACCTGCAACAGGGTACAGATGGTTCCATAATACGCTACCACAGCAAAGCAAAATATCACAGCAGTTTTTCCTCTTTAAAAATCCCCAAAACAAATGCATTATTAGTAAACAGTTATTTAATATAAGTAAAAAAACAATGTGCATGTGAAATTTAAAGGAAAGTCAAAAAATATACACGCATAAGTCTGACTATGCAGAACTAAGGCTAGGTTTCCACTTGTAGATGTTAGCTGCAAGTCAATAGTTAAATGCAAAATGCAATATCCACTTGGCATTTTTCAGTTTGGCGTTTTTTAAAATCTTTTTGGCGTTTTTGGGCTCCTTGGCAGTTTTTCCAAAAATGACCTCTTGTTGAGACTTTGGCGTTTTTCGGGAAAATCTTGGCGTTTTCCTCCCATAGAAGGCTATGGGAGTGAAAAATTGCCAAGAAAAACGCCATGTGGGTTTTAACCTTGGCATTTTTGCAGAAAGTTTTTATTCTTTTTTGGACTTTAGCGATCCAAAAAAGTGATGGAGATATCTTTTTTATTAAAATTTCGTAGGGTACCATTAAAAAATAATAATAAAAAAAGATACTGTAGTGATAGAAAATATTGTATTTAACGAAATTTATCTTTTTTATAACAAAATTTGTATTCATTTTTAAACAGGGATCAATTTATGTGGGCGGGCAGGGAACTAAAAATGTAGCCGACAATAATAAAATTGTAGTGTGTGTGTTTTTCACTTAAAAAAAAAAATTTTTTAGGTAGTACTACTACTCCCAGCATGGAACACACTTATCCATGATGGGAGTAGTACCTGTACTAATTGACAGATCACCCCGGGTTCCGTTGCGATCCTCCTGTATAATGTATAGATGCGGCCGGCCGCTCTTCTATGGTCCCCTGCACTGCAGTATAAATACACCTATTCATATTTCCCGCAGAGAGCTGTGATTGGCCAGATGGTTCCAGCCAATCACAACTCTGTCGGAAATATGAATAGGTGTATATATAAGTCAGTGCAGGGGACCATAGAAGAGCAGCCGGCGGCATCTATACATTAAACAGGAGGATCACAGCGGGTTTCAGGAGTTACACTCGCTGCAATCTGTCTATTAATGCAGGTACTACAGCTCCTAGGATGGAGCAGAATGTGCTTCATGTTGGGAGCAGTAGTACCTGCAGTAAGGGACCGATCACAGCGGATATCACTCCTCCTGACACCCGCTGTGATCCTCCTGAAATGAATGTTGGGATCAGCTGTACCCACGGCTACAGAGCAGGGAGAACAGCTGATGCTGAGCAGTAAATATACATCGTATATATCCTGCCCAGCAAGAACTAACAGTGAGCCTGCAATGTGTATACAGCATACACATTGCTGGCTCACTTAACCCCTTGCTGAGCTGTGTGCTAAGCCAGCCCAGCAAGGAAAGAGTTAACTTACACTGCTGGACAGTGTAGGGTAACCCTTTGGGCAGTATACAATATATACAGCTATCTATAGAAAGCTGTATATAGTGTATACAAAAGATGAAGAAGTCCCCTTAGCTCCCTCCAGTCCCCGCGGGTCTGTGTAGTTCCACCCCCTAGTGATGATGTCATTAGGGGGCGAAGCTACAGACGGGATCCAGGTTGGTAAGAGTATAAGGCTCTGTTAACATTGTCCGTTTGGTATAATGTGAACAGACACTTCTGCCAGTGTCTTACCAGACAGGGAGACTCCATCTGGTGCTAAACTACAACTCCCAGCTTGCCCAGACAGCCAAAGGCTGTCTGGGCATGCTGGGAGTTGTAGTTTTGCAGCAATTGGAGGCTCCCTGTTTGGGAGCGCAAAAAATGTCCCAACCCATTTTTCTGTGTTTTTTTTTCTTCTCGTTTCAGATCCGTGTATGCAGAGGATTACGGCAGATTTGATGGATTATGACGGATGAACTGGATTTTTTTTTTATTTTAATAAAATGGTTATCGTGGGCTGTGGGGGAGTGTTTTTTTTAAATAAAATAATTTTTTCAATGTGTTTTTTTTATAGAATTTTCAGGCTTAGTAATGGAGGCTGTCTAATAGACGGAATCCATTACTAAGCCGGGGCTTAGCGTTAGCCCCAAAATCAGCTAGCGCTAACCCCCAATTATTACTCTGGTACCCACAGCCACAGGGGTGTCGGGAAGAGCCGGTACCAACAAGCCTAGAGCGTCAAACATGGCGCTCATGTGCCTAGGCGGTAACAGGCTGGTGTTATGTAGGCTGAGGAGGGCCAGTAGCAATGGTCCTCGCCCACCCTGGTAACATCAGGCTGTTGCTGCTTTGTTGGTATCTGTCTGATAATGAATATACAGGGAACCCTATGCTATTTTTTTCATAAATAATAATAATTTAAAAAAAAAACACATAGGGTTCCCCCTATTTTCAATATCAGCCAGATACCAACAAAGCAGCAACAGCCTGACTTTACAAGGGTGGGCGAGAACCATTGTTACTGGCCCTCCCCAGCCGAAATAACGCCAGCCTGTTACCGCCTAGGCACAGGAGCACCATTTTTGACACTCCGGGCTTGTTAGTACCGGCTCTTCCCGGCACCCTTGTGGCGGTGGGTACCAGAGTAATAATTGGGGGTTAGCGCCAGCTGTTTTTGGGGCTAACGCTAAGCCCCGGCTTAGTAATGGATTCCGTCTATTAGACAGGCCCCATTACGAAGCCTGAAAATTCAATAAAAAAACAAAAACACATTGGAAAAATTATTTTATGTTAATAAAACTCTCCCCCACAGCCCTCGTTAACCATTTTATAAAAAAAAAAAAAGTCCAGTTCATCTATTTTAATCCCTCGAATCCACCGTAATCCACTGCATACACTGATCTGAAACGAGAAGAAGAAAAAAAATGAGTTAGGACATTTTTTGTGCTCTCCGCAGGGGAGAGCGCCCATAATGCAATGTCTACCTAAACAGGGAGCCTCCAATTGTTGCAAAACTACAACTCCCAGCATGCCCAGACAGCTTTTGGCTGTCTGGGCATGCTGGGAGTTGTAGTTTAGCAACAGCTGGAGTAACCCTGTCTGGGAAAACACTGGCAGAAGGGTCTGTTTACATTATCCAAAACAGACAATGTTAACAGAGCTTCAGACTTACCAGCCTGGATCCCGTCTGACATCATCACTAGGGGCGGAGCTACACGGACCCGGCGGGGACAGAAACAAGGGAGGTAAGGGGATCTCCTCTTCTGTATACACTATATGCAGCTATCTACAGATAGCTGTATATACTGTATACCGCACAAAGGGGCTATAGGAGCAGGGAGTCCTGTCAGTGTGGTGACGGGTTTCCAGGCTCCTGTATAGTATACACGTGTACACTATGCCCCCCTGTATACTATACGGCCAGGGGAGGTGAGTAGTGATGCTATACATCCCTCCTCACCTCCTTACACTCTGTGGACCGGGCGCTCAGCATCCAACCCACTGAGTGGTACCCAGAAGACAGTGAAAAAACTGCCACAGGGCACAAATTTGGCTGTTTCCACACACCAGGGAAACATGCCAGAAAAACTGGCAAAACGCAGGAAAAACCTATGGTGTACAAAAAACCCCAAGTGGAAACCTAGCCTAAAAAGCAATATTATATATATACAGACACACAGATACGTTAACCCCTTAAGGATGAATCCCATTTTGACCTTTAGGACACAGCTGTTTGTTTCTAATCTGTCCTGTGTCACTTTACACATTTGTTTTTTCCTCCTCACCTTCTAAAAATCATAACACTATAAATTTTCCACCTAAAAATCCATATGAGGGCTTGTTCTTTGCACCAATAATTTTACTTTGTAATACCATTCATCATTTCACGACAGAATCTATAGCAAAACCAGAAATAAATTATTTGTGGGGCAAAATTTAAAAAAAAATAAAAAGCCATTTTGTAATTTTTAGTGACTTCCTTTTCTACGCAGTGCAGTTTACGGTAAAATTGCACCTTATATTTATTCTGTAGGTCCATCCTACAGAATAAATATAAGGTGCAATTTTTACCGAAAACTGCACGGTGTAGAAACGGAAGCCACTAAAAAATTACAAAATGGCTTTTTTGGGGGGAGCGGGGATTTATATAGGTTTGATTTGATTTTACTACTAAAAAAAAATAATTATAACTACATGCAACAAAATTAATACGTTGAAAAATGTCCTCTTCTGACCCCTATAACTTTTTTATTTTTCCATATAAGAGGCGGTATGAGGACTGAAGTGATCTGAAGTTTTTATTGGTACCATTTATGTTTTGATCTGACTTTTTGATCACTTTTTATTAAGTTTTTTTCTGGCATAAAATATGCTATTTTGGGCTTTGGATTTTTTTACGTATATATGCCATTGACCGTGCGGTTTAATTAACTATATATTTTAATAGTTCGGACATTTACGCACACAGCGATACCACATGTTTATTTTTACTTTTTTTTTTTAAATGGGAAAAGGGGGCTGATTCAAACTTTTATTAGGGAAGGGGTTAAATCACATTTATTAACACTTTATAGTCCCATAGGGGACTGTAACATTGCACACACTGATTTCCTACATTGATCACTGCCATTCAATAGCATGGCATTGAGCAGTGTTATCGCCTCTCGACTGTTGCTGCCTGGCTCTCAGGCAGCAGCAGTCATTCGGCGATCGGACAGCGAGGAGGCAGGTAGGGATCCTTCTCGCGTCCTGTAAGCTGTTCGGGACGCCGCAATTTCACTGCATCAGACCCGAACAGCACCACTGAGCTAACCAGCAATGTTTACTTTTGTTTTAGACGCGGCAATCAAGTTTGAACGCCACGTCTAAAGGGTTAATGCCGGACATCAGCTTGATCGGCGATGTCAGGCATTAGACGTAGGAGATGGCACACATCTCTTCAAACCCAAAACTCTCATGTACCCAGCTTTTCCAAGACACACATCTCTTCAAACCCTAATCTCTCATGTACCCAGCTTTTCCAAGACACACATCTTTTCCAACCCTAATCTCTCATGTACCCAGCTTTTCCAAGACACACATCTTTCCAAACCCTAAACTCTCATGTACCCAGCTTTTCCAAGACACACATCTCTTCAAACCCAAAACTCATGTACCCAGCTTTTCCAAGACACACCTTTTTAAACCCTAAACTCATGTACCCAGCTTTTCCGGATTCCTGCAAATCCTACGTTCTCATGTACTCAGCTTTTCCCGATCTCTATGCTCGCTTTGGCTGCTGTCTGGGGAACATTTCTTTTCAGCATCCTCTTGCACCAAAATGTATAGTGGAAAATCCATATGATTTAGCATTTCTGCGATGTGTGGCCATACCCTTAGGTGTGCTGGGTACATGAGAGATTAGGGTTTGAAAACGTGTGTGTCTTGGAAAAGCTGGGTACATGAGAGATTAGGGTTTGAAAAGATGTGTATTGGAAAAGCTGGGTACATGACAGTTTTGGGTTTGAAGAGATGTGAGCCTTGGAAAAGCTGGGTACATGAGAGTTTGGGGTTTGAAAAGATGTGTCTTGGAAAAGCTGGGTACATGAGAGTTTGGGGTTTGATAAGATGTGTGTCCAGTCTGAATACATAAGGGATTAGGGTTTGAAAAAAATCTGTATCCGTGCTTGTCTAGAGGCTGTGAAACAGAGTGATCTGTGCAGTGAGCAGACACACCCTCCCATCAACCAATCACAGTGCAATCACAGTGTCTGTGCTGGCAGCTGTTCTGACTCAGCAATTCCATCAGCTGATCGGGATACTGAACTTGTCAAGACACAGAATTGTTCATTACACCAGGAGTTGTTGTTTTGCAACAGCTGGAGGCTCTGTTTTGGAAATGCATTTTTTATTGGGGGGGGGGGGGGGGGAGATAATTGTGTAAGGGTGTATATGTGATGTTTTACTTTTTATTTTGTGTAGTGTAGTGTTTTTAGGGTACATTCACACGGGCGTGAGTTTACAGTGAGTTTCCCGCTGGGAGTTGGAGTAGCGGTGGAAAATTTTGCACAGCTCAAACATGCATTGGGAAACTCACTGTACAGCCCGCCCGTGTGAATGTACCCTGTACATTCAAATTGTGGGGGGTAGGGGGTGTTTACAAGCTTAAACATCCAACTGTTGCAAAACTACAACTCTAAACATGAACTGACCGACTGTGCATGCTGGGAGTTGTAGTTCTGCTACAACTGGAGGCACACTGGTGGGAGAACACTGAATTAGGTAACAGACTGCCTCCAGCTGTTGCAAAACTACTATTCCCAGCATGTACTGACAGCCGCTTGTTGCCGGGCATGCTGGTAGTTTTGCAAGATCTAGAGACCGCTGCACAGTAATTTCCAAACTGTGGTCCTCCAGATCTTGCAAATGGCTGTGGGCATGCTGGGAGTTGTAGTTATGCAACAGCTGGAGGCACACAACTACAACTCCCAGCATGCCCAGCAGTTTGCAGCCGGGCATGCTGGGAGTTGTAGTTTTGAAACATCTGGAGGACCACAGTTTGGAGACCACTACACAGTGGTCTCCAAACAGTGGTCCTCCAGATGTTGCAAAACTACAACTCCCAGCATGCCCAGACTGTCTGGACATGCTGGGAGTTGTAGTTTTGCAACTTGTCAGGGGGAGGGCACTTACCCCCGTCATCGCCGTGCACCCGCCACACACCCGCCGCCCCTGCACCCCGATCGCTGATCGGGCTAATCAAATGGGGTCCCGGGGGGTGTCGGGCGGGAGTGGTCTCCTGCCGGACACCCCGGGACTTTAGCTAATTAACCCAATCAGTGCCGCGGGAGCGAGCATTTAATGAAAGCCGCCTTTATATGGCGGACTGCGCAAAGGTATCGCGTCATCCCCCGTATAAAGGCGGCGTTCTGCACGAAGGGGTTAAGCAGAACTTCTCACCTGCCAGAGAAAATCAGAGGTGAAAAGTTCAACCCATGGGATGCAGCAGCAATTATATGAACACCTGGTATACCCGGCACTCTGCCCAAACCAACTTTAGCAGCCGACGGGTATACCCGTCGTTCTGCATTATGAGGTTAATTACGAGTTTGCTCCAGAGTGAGGAAGCGCCACGTGCATTGGAGGCCTATATTAGGGATTTGCATAGGGACAGACCCGGATGCAAGCATGGCGTTTGCCTCCACCACCAAAAATACCGTACGGTAGTGTTTGCCAAACAGGGTGCCTCCAGTTGTTGCAAAAATCCCAGCATGCCTGTGTAGGGGTGTATATTTGTAGCATTTTACTCTTTATTTTGTGTAGTGCTTTTAGGGTACATTCACATGGGCGAGGGTTCACAGCTAGTTTACCGCTGGGAGTTTGAGCTGCGGCGGAAAATTAGCTGCAGCTCACATTTGCAGCAGGAAACTCATTTTAAACCTCCTGCAACAGCAGCTGTTGCATAACTACAACACCCAGCATGCAAAGACAAAGGGCATGCTGATAGTTGCAGTGGGGTGGATCCTGCTGTTGCATAACCAACTCCAAGCATGCCCTTTTGTTCATGCTGGGAGTTTGTAGTTATGCAACAGCAGGAGGCACAGCCCTTACCTCCTGCTGCTCTCCCCCACCGCCACCGTTCCTGGGACCACAATCCTGCTGCCGATGCCAGGGATCGGGGGGGCCCTGCTGCCGGTGCACACTACCAGCACTGCTCTCACCCTCCGGACTAGGGGCAGAGCGGGTGCTGTTAGTGACACCGCCCAGCAGGAGTCCTGATTCGTCGGCCAGTACCAGTGCCACCTCACTCCTGCTGGGCAAGGGTGATTTGTGCTTAATCTCCCTTATTTTCCGGGTCACCAGTGACCCAGGTAGCCCGGAAAAGCAGTGATTTGCCAGTCAGAACTGACCAGGGAATCACAGCGATTGCCAACAAGGGGGGGTCTCAGGGCCCCCTAGGCGATATGCCGGAGTGGCTGCTGTTAGGTAACAGCAGCCATCCCGGCCGGATCACAGCGTCGGGTGCGATCCAGGAACGCAGCGCCGTACATGTATGGCGCTGGGCGCTAAGTCCTTAAGGGGTATGTATATATATATATATATATATATATATATATGTATATATATATATATATATATATATATATATATATATATGACACACACAGGGTGGGCCATTTATATGGATGCACCTTAATAAAATGGGAATGGTTGGTGATATTAACTACCTGTTTGTGGCACATTAGTATATGTGAGGGGGGGAAACTTTTCAAGATGGGTGGTGACCATGGTGGCCATTTTGAAGTCGGCCATTTTGAATCCAACAGTTTTTCAATAGGAAGAGCGTCATGTGACACATCAAACTTATTGGGAATTTTACAAGAAAAACAATGATGCGCTTGGTTTTAACATAACTTTATTCTTTCATGATTTACAAGTTTCTGACCACTTATAAAATGTGTTCAATGTGCTGCTCATTGTGTTGGATTGTCAATGCAACCCTCTTCTCCTACTCTTCACACACTGATAGCAACACCACAGGAGAAATGCTAGCACAGGCTTCCAGTATCCGTAGTTTCAGGTGCTGCACATCTCGTATCTTCACAGCATAGACAATTGCCTTCAGATGACCCCAAAGATAAGTCTAAGGAGGTCAGATCGGGAGACCTTGGGGCCATTAAACTGGCCCACGACGACCCATCCACTTTCCAGGAAACTGTTCATCTAGGAATGCTCAGACCTGACACCCATAATGTGGTGGTGCACCATCTTGCTGGAAAAACTCAGGGAACGTGCCAGCTTCAGTGCATAAAGAGGGAAACACATCATCATGTAGCAATTTCGCATATCCAGTGGCCTTGAGGTTTCCATTGATAAAGAATGGCCCCACTATCTTTGTACCCCATATACCACACCATACCATCAATTTTCGTGTTCCAACAGTCTTGGAGGGATCTATCCAATGTGGGTTAGTGTCAGAACAATAGCAGTGGTTTTGTTTGTTAACTTCACCATTCACATAAAAGTTTGCCTCATCACTGAACAAAATCTTCTGCATAAACTGAGGGTCCTGTTCCAATTTTTGTTTTGCCCATTCTGCAGCACCTGAAACTACGGATACTGGAAGCCTGTGCTAGCATTTCTCCTGTGGTGTTGCTATCAGTGTGTGAAGAGTGGGAGAAGAGGGTTGCATTGACAATCCAACACAATGGGCAGCACATTGAACACATTTTATAAGTGGTCAGAAACTTGTAAATAACTCATGAAAGAATAAAGTTACGTTAAAACCAAGCACATCATTGTTTTTCTTGTGAAATTCCCAATAAGTTTAATGTGTCACATGACCCTCTTCCTATTGAAAAAACTTAAGTTGGATTCAAAATGGCCGACTTCAAAATGGCTGCCATGGTCACCACCCATCTTGAAAAGTTTCCCCCCTCACATATTCTAATGTGCCACAAACAGGAAGTTAATATCACCAACCCTTCAATTCCCTGGTTGAACTTGATGGACGTATGTCTTTTTTCAACCGTACTAACTATGTAACCAATCCCATTTTATTAAGGCGTATCCATATAAATGGCCCCACCCTATGTGTATGTATATGTACCAGAAGTGGTGCCTCTCTCTAACAGGAATACTTATCCATAAATATATAGGTATAATATATATATATATACACACACACACACTTATACACATACTAGCTGAGTACCCGGCGCTGCCCGGTTTTTCCTACCTTATCCTTGTGGGGGAGGAAAATCAACAAAGGAGGAAGCATTTGTCCTCATATCCCGTCCCTAAATCCTGACCCCATATGCCCGACCTCATATTTTATCCTCATATCCCGACCCCCTATCCCATCCTCATATCCCGTCCTCATAGCTAATCCTCATATCCCGTCCTCATATCCCGTCCTCATAGCTAATCCTCATATCCCGTCCTCAGGTGGGGCTGCGTTTTTAAAAAAAATTGTAAGTTGAAAATAAAAGGGTGTGGCTTAAAAGGTGGGCGTGTCTTTGTGAGATGGGACATGGCATGCAGGGAGGGTGTGGCTTGCCAGCCGGACTGACGCATTCACCAGGAGATGCAGAGCGGAGCTTGTGGAGTAAGGTACCAGAAGTCCTATATACTTCCTTCACATATGGGGGCAGGTTAGGGTACCCGACATTGCCCAATTTTTCCTTCCTCATCCTTGCTGTGTAGGAAAATCAACAAAGGAGGAAGCTTTTGACTTCATGTCCCGACCTCCTGTCCCGAAATATCTCCAGCCGTACGGAAGTTATGTGGGAACATACACCCCGGGCTACGGCCTTGTGATTAGGAATTTAGTTTTGCCTTTTGGCCTCAATAGTCCCCTTTGGATCAATTTTGGTGTTTTGTTTGGAACACACATTTCCCATTGATTTGCATGGGACTTTAAACAAAAAGCCCGACCCTCACAAATGGAAGTAGTATAGGGTTAAGTATAAAGCCTGATGGGCTGTATTTGTGTGAGGGGCAGAAGTAATTATCGCTCCCTGCACTTCCAGGTGGGGCTTATTGGGAACAGGTGGGGGCGTGTGTATATAACTTCCCCCTCTCCTACAGGGGCGGAGCACGTGAAGTTTGTGGAATCTCTGCTTCCTGTGTCTGGTGTTTGAATCTCCCACAAAAATTTTCAGAGCTGCTGCTCACGGTGCGGAGGCCTCGCTGATCATGAGTCTGGGGGGTGCAGGCGCGGCATCCTGGCAGCTCCGCTGGCTGTCTTATCTGGGGATGCTGTGTCTCACTCTGATTATAAGGTAAAATAGGGCAGGTATGGTTCTGGCTGGCTCTGCCTGCAGAGGTAGTGGGGGCAAAGAGCAGCAAGCAGGTGAGTTAAATCGGTGCTGGGGGTGGCAAGGCCTCAGCATTTCGCGCAGCCCGCTAGCTGCCTCATGGCGACATGTGGACCGCCCGCCACCCGCACAGCTACAATTGTCTATGCCCTTGGGACAGGTTGCGGCAGCTGCCCAGTCCTCGTTAGGCGGTCCTGTTAGCTTGTCTGCAATCGTTAATCTAAAGTGTAGTGCAATGCTCTGCGGAGGGTTTTTTCAATATAACGTTTGCTGTGCAAAGAGTCGTTTCAATATAACTTTTGTTGTGTGCTGCGGTGCTCTGCGGGGTATACGGTGCCCTTGCAGTATACGGTACAGTGTAATGCTCTGCAAAGGGTCTCGTTACAATATAACATGTACTGTATAGTGCAATGCTCTGCAGATGATTTCGTTACAATATAGTATACATGATATACAGCTATGGTGATATGCTCTGCAGATTGTCTTGTTACAATATAATATATACTATATACAGTATAGTGCTATACTCTGCAGATGGTCTCATTATAAACAAACTTTATACAGTTAGTGCAATGCTCTGCAGATGGGATGGTTTAAATATAACATAATATATAGGGCATAGTGCAATGCTCTGCAGAGTGTCGTTACAGTTAGCATGTGCAGTATGGTGCAATGCTCTGCGAAGGGTCTCGTTGCAAGACAGGGTGGCATTTACTGCTTGGTGTGGTGCAATACTCTGCAGAGGATCTCGTTGCAGCGTAGCATATGCTGTGTGGGGTGATGCAGTGCTCTGCAGAGTGTCTTGTTTCAATATAGTATACAGTAGGGTGAAATGCTCTGTAGAGCTATAACATAGGCTACATCTAATTAAATCATAGTATACACAGTGTAATACTCGTTATTTACACGATCATGGTATCCATACGGTTCATACGCTTGGGTTATAATGGGCACACACGTATTACTGGTACAAGCTGCACACAAGTAGAGCATCTTCACGGTTTGATAACTCAATATGTTTCTTATCGTCCGTACTCTCATGGTTAATTCATACGCTTATGGCACACCGCTCGTACGCGCATAGTATGTATACAGTTTCATGTGCTAATATCATTATATACGGTACATATACTCACTGACGATACATTCACAGCATTTATACTGTGCAAACTCGTTTATGCGGTTCACCTCATGGTTATTCTCTCACTTGCTGGTGTTTAACACAGTCCACAAACTTGGCTTTTATGCTGTTCACGTGTTCATGGTCTTACGTTCTTTCTACCATGTTACGTTCATGGCAATCAAACACCTTGTAATTATCATTGGTTCATATGCTCAAAGTATCATTCGGTTCATGTTAATGGTATTTCATACTGGTTACGGCAGTATACTGCCTATAGCGATTATACGGTTCATACACTCATGGCAGTTATAGTGGTCACACGCTCACGGTTCTTAAGTTGTTCACATGTTCACCGCATTCATACACGCAGGTTTCATACGCTCATGGCAGTTATATTGGTTACAACGTCATGGTTTTGTGGTTCACACGTTCACCGCATTCATACACACAGGTTTCATACGCTCATGGCAGTTATATTGGTCACACTGTTATGGTTTGTTGTTCATCGCATTCATACATGCAGGGTTCATACGCTCCTGGCAGTTATATTTGTTACACGGTCATGGTTTAGTTGTTCACACGTTCATCGCATTTATACACGCAGGTTTCATACGGTTCTCACACATAGTGTCATGCTGTTACGTGCGGTTGTGGCCACACGCTCGTAGCATGTTCACAGCATTATTCTGCTCATAGTACTCATACCTCATAGCATCATACCACATATTAATTCGTAGCACATATGCTCGACACTTATACTGCACGTGTACTTGTAGCATTTATACTACACATACTCATGGCCTACATTAGGCACATAAGCTCTTAGCATTGATACCGCAAGTATACTCATAGCATTATACTGCTGATAGTATCATACCACTATACACTCATAGCATTTATACCACATATACACTCGTTGTATTCATACCACAGACATGTTCACGTCATGTATATTGCACATATAATTGTAGCAATACACTACACGGATATTCGTAGCATTCATTCTGTACATACGATGGTAGTAATTATTATGCTGACACGTTGTAGTACTTATTCTGTGTACATGTAGCATTCATTCTGTTATGTTCTCTGCACTAACATCCATAGCGTTTACTGTACATGGGTAATGGTATGTATTCTGCATGTTCATCCATAGCGTCTACACTACACACATGCTCCTGTAGCTTTTACTATACGTATGTTCATAGCGTTCATAGTCTTTTATACGGAAAGTTCACTCAGGTTTGTCAGGATGTTGCCCTATTGCCTGACGCCTCTTCAGGTTAAGGGGTCAATGTCGGTTGCTACTGACTCGTTCAAAGCAATCGCATTGTTGTTTATTGTCATGACCTGACAAGTTCTCAGGTCAGATACAACCTCCTCTGTTGTATTTCACAACTACGTTATCAGTTAGTTATAGTACACATATTCAACTACCCGGCACAGGTACTCTTTCAAAGGGTGGTCATCATTTTAGTGGCACTAATCGGCTGTTCAATACCTGGTCACCTGACTCGTTCCTTCAGGGGTTGAATCGCGGTTGTTACTGACTCACATTCAGAGCAACCAATTTCAGGAATAGTCACAATGTTAACCTGTTGCCTGACTCCTCTTCAGGTTAAGGGGTAATGTCGGTTGCTACTGACTCGTATTCAGAGCAATTTTGTCGTTTGTGTATTTGTTATAACCTGACACGTTTTCAGGTCCGATACAACCTCGTCTGCTGTATTTCTCGATTACGTTATCATTTCGTTATAGTACACAGATTCAACTGGCATAGTTGCACGTTACGCTCATAGTTTGGTAGTCTGGTTACGTTCATAGCTTTATTTTGTTGTACTGCACATAGGTAATAGTTTTTCTGCATTTCCATCCTTAGAGTCTACACTACACATATGCTCCCGTAGCTTTACTGTACTCATGCTCATAGCTTCCATACTGCATATTCGTGCATAGTGTTTATACGGAAAGCTTATACAGCTTTGTTAGACGTTGCCCTATTTGCCTGACTCATTCAGCTTAAGGGGTTAATGTTCGCTACCGACGAATTTTCAGAGCAATTACATTGGTTTATTGTCATGACCTGAGCCGTTCTCAGGACAGATACAGCCTCCTCCGTGGTATTTCATGACCACGTTATCAGTTACTTATAGTAGACATATTCAACTATCCGGTATAGATGCACGTTGTCTTTTATCTTTTTAGATATATGTTGTTTGCACTTTATTTCTAGGCATGTATGCTGTACTCATAATGGTGTTAGAGCATAAATTCATAAGATTCCTTACATTTTCACGGTACTTACGCTCCCAGCTTGTGTATGATACATGTACCAGTACACAGCATTTGTTGCATACTACCATAGTTGTATGCGGGTAGGTTATTATGTGCATTCGTTCCTAGTGTTGAATAGCAGTTGCACCTCTGGCTGTACATATATTTACAATACACGATTACAGTATTCATATTGCATTCATTGCAGATATATCGAGCACATATTCTTAAACCTCCTACGTCTGCAGGGGGGGATGCAACACATAGGTTATTGTTACAGACATGTCCCAGAGCAATAACATATTGAATAGCGACTTGTATTTGGGTATACTGTTAGCAGGTTATGCCGCACATATGGTTAACATGTTTCATGCGGTGCACACAGTGGGTGTAGATCATTTGGTTAGGGTATTGGACACAATTGGTAATTTTTGTTACTGCCTTCAGAACAACACGCCAGCTTCATACAGGTTTTTTGTCAGGAATATTCATGATGTTACCCTGTTGCCTGACTCCTCTTCAGGTTAAAGGAGTAATGCCAGTTGCTACTGACTCGTTTTCAGAGCAATTTTGTCATTTGTTATGACACGTTTTCAGGTCAGATACAACCTCGTCTGTTGTATTTCTCGATTACGTTATCATTTCGTTATAGTACACAGAATTCAACTATCCGGCATAGTTGCACGTTCTCTTTTAAGGAGGGCCGGCATTTAGTGGCAGATATATTGTGTATTTAATACAGTTACATGACTCATTTCTTTAGGATAGGGGATTGAATCGTGGTTGCTGCTGTCTCATTTCAGAGCAATTGATTTGACATGGTTATGTAGGTAATCTGACACGTTTCAGATAGCATACAATCTCAATATGGCATTTCACACTTACGTATTTGAAAAAAAAATAAAAAATAAGTGGTTTACAAAGACCTGTGACGTTTACAGGCACAATGATTTCACAAAGACCTGTCATGTCTACAGGCTCGATGGTTTCGCGGGGACCTGTGACGGGTTCAGGCACGATGGTGTCACAAAGACCTGTCAGGTCTACAGGCATGATGGTTCACCTAAACACTGGTCACATCTACAGGCACGTTGCTCACGCAGGGAGCTGTCATTTGCAACGGGTCATCACTTCCAAGTCCAGTTGGGTCAGTCAGGTGGCTAGTTAGGTATGTCTGCTGTTACAGTCTCAATCAGGTAAGGTGCCTTCGTGAACCTTGTCAGGCGACATGACCCACACGGTCTATCAGGTATATAGGTATTTTTTGTCATTTACCTGTCAGTTTAGTTTTTGCCTCTTAAATAGCAAGGGATCGGTGCTTTTCAGACCTGCCATGAAGTTAGCCTTTCCGTGTCCATTTGAAGTAATGTCACAAGTAGGGATGGTAATAGGTATAATTCAGTTAGTATATTTGGCAGGGAATGTTATTCTCAGGTTGATTCTTTACAGATGGACTTACTACCACGGTTTCAAAGGTATGGTTACCAACTCTAGTAGACACTAGTTGGTCAGGGCTACTCTTTAAGCACACTAGGTATAGTCTACTTCGGGTAGGTGAAGATTGATGCTGGGTGTAGGATGTGTTATTTCAGGAATTGTATTCATCCTAGCATGGTTGCTTTTTGCCCTCTATAGGCGTGCCCTCATTACGCGGTTATGGCACAACTCAGACCGCTATGCTAGGGTAAGATCTTGTATAGGTATGTAGGCAATCTTTCCTGTCACTAGTACACGTATGGAGCCCTGAACACAAGTATAAAGCCTGATGGGCTGTATTTGTGTGAGGGGCAGAAGTAATTATCGCTCCCTGCACTTCCAGGTGGGGCTTATTGGGAACAGGTGGGGGCGTGTGTATATAACTTCCCCCTCTCCTACAGGGGCGGAGCACGTGACGTTTGTGGAACCCTCCCTTATTTTATTCCTTCACTCTAGTGCATGCCCTCTATAGGCGTGCCCTCATTACGCGGTTATGGCACAACTCAGACCGCTATGCTAGGGTAAGATCTTGTATAGGTATGTAGGCAATCTTTCCTGTCACTAGTACACGTATGGAGCCCTGAACACAAATAAACTATCCTATAGTTTAAATGGACATATAAGTAAAATGTGAACAAGTATTATCGAAACATCTCCAGCCGTTTGTAAGTTAAGCATTAACATATTTCGCATAGACTTGTATGGGACTTTAAACAAAAACCCCGACCCTGGCAAATAGGGGTGAGTAAGGGTTAAATCACCTATCCTATGTTTGTTGTTGACATATAAGTAACATGTGTGCCAAGTTTCATGTTAATATCATTTGGACCTGATGCTGGAACATACACAAACACAAACACACACACACACACACAAACACACACACACACACACACTGGGGCAGATTTCTCAAAACCTGTGTAGTGGAAAAGTTGCCCAGTTGCTTATAGCAACCAATCGGATTGCTTCTTTCATTTTGCAGAGGCCTTTTCAAAAAAATGAGAAGAGATCTGATTGCTGTGGGCAACTAGGCAACTTTTCCTCTACACAGGTTTTGATAAATCTCCCCCATTGAGTTTTATATATATAGATTATACATCTATATTTATGGATAAGTATTCCTGTTAGAGAGAGGCAACACTTCTGGTGTATGGAGATTTTAAAAAGTCCAGTAGCACTCCACAGGCTTTCTGCTTTGCATATTCCCTTTCTTATCATACGCACACACACACATATATACACACAAACTTTTTTATATACATGTTTACATATATATTTACACACACAGCAGGTGAAATAAGTATGTATGAGCATGTCACCATTTTTCACACTAAATAAATTTCCATGACACGAATTTATGTGTAATAACGTGAAAGGTCACGGGAAACAAAGTATTGAACAAATGAAGAAAGGGAAGTGCAAAAAGGCACGGAAAGCCAAGACAACAGCTAAAATTCTATAAGTAATGAAAAGGCAATTCTGCTCCTTGCCAGTGAAAATTAGAATTGGCTGATTCAGTCCAAACTAATGGCACACTAAACATTTCACAATGGGTAAAAGCAAAAAGCTGTCTCAAGACCTTCACAACCTGTTGTTGCAAAATATAACAAGGGCGTTTGTTACAGGCGCATTTCTAGGCTTCTGAATGTTCCAGTGAACTCTGTTGGATTCATAATACGGAAGTGGAAAGACAATCATTTTTACTATAAATTTGCCTCGATCAGGTGCTCTTCCCAAGATTTCTGACAGTAGTGAAAAAAATAAGGAGTGAAACTTGGGTTGTTACCAACACCTGGAGAACATTTCACGTTAACACCTTTGGAAAAATATTTAGTGAGAAAAACGGTGACGTGTTCGATACTTATTTCATCCGCTGTATACACACACGCACAGGCTAGTGTCTCAAGGTACAATGAAGGAAATAATAATTTGATCCCGTACTGATTATTTTTGCTTGCCTACTGACAAAGAAATGATCTAAGGAACCATTACTCCTCCTCCTCTATACAGGACAATGTCAGTTGATGCCAAAGAGCTTGATTTAGGCCTTATCGGACTAAAAACACTTTTATCCAGTTATCCTCTAATTTGGTTAAAGGGGTACTCCGGGGGAATTATACCCATAGCCCATCCTTTCCCTCTCACCAACCTATTTATTGGTCTAAATATCATTCATTAGCTATATACAGCAGTTTCCCTGTTTCAGCTGTCACTTACACGCAGGGAGTGAGAGAAAGAAGTCATTCTCAGATCCTGATTGTCTTTATGTAAACCCCCCAGTGAGATTAGTCCCCACCCTCCTGGATGACAAACACCACGTGATTTCTGGCTTTACAGCCACACCTCCCCCTCCCTCTGCAAGGACCTTGGCTGCAGAGAAGCCTAGTCTCCTGCTTTAGATCTTATCTTTGACTGCTGTCATTCAGAATATAGCATCATTTATTGCTTGGGGGGGGGGGGGGGGGGAGAGATAGTTTTAAAAAAAAAAAGATATGTAGTGTGTGCTACTGACAACAACACAGCATGCACACAGATAGTAAAAGCAATTGGCTGGCAGCCATTACACAGAGCTGCACTGACCGCTGGGAGTTGTAGTCTGGGCTGAAAGCAAGGGAAAATAATATTTAGGAGACAACAGGAGCTGGGAAAATCACATGGATAACTACAGGATACAAAGAACAGGTATTGTGGTGGCTTTGGGGGCATTTTGTTTTTCTTAACTTCCCCGGAGCACTCCTTTAACTAAATCACTATTAGAGTATGTGTTTAGTTTGTTTTCTACAGCTGCTGTAAAGCCAGTCAGAGAAGGAATTCTGACAGGCACCTTATTAGTCTCTTTTCTTTCTGAAAATGCTGATGTTTGACCAGAATAAGGCTGGGTTTACAATGAGTAAATATTGCTGCCAGAGAATCCAAGGGCTAGGACCACACAGACACTGCCATCCCCATGGGCATTAATGCTTTCTCCAGTGATAAAAAGATGATGAAGTTCCTCAGTTTGAACTGTGTCTAAAAAGTCAACTTTAACGTGGTCATAAATCAGAATAGAAATTTTTTCAGGAGAAAGGCTGAGAAGACTCATCTTGGAAGTAGCAGCATGTGGTGACAAGAGGGGGACTGGAAGCAAGTACCAATTCATTTTAAAACTAACCCCAGCAAAACAAATTTGGATACTAGAATACCGCCTTAATATTATGATTGACTGAAGTTTCATTTACACATACCTTTCAGGGCTGCAGTTTTGTAATTTTATAACCCTTCCTTAAGCCAAGAAACAGCATCTCCATTCTAATACTAATAAATACCCTTTTCCTTATTCCCAGACATCTTTACCATTACAAGAATAAAAATAATGATTATTTTTCTTACATCAGTGTCCAAAAGATTAAGCATACTTGTTTCTGCCACTTCTTTAGACTCAACAAACTTCTCCAAAGCTTGCCTCAGCTCTTCATCTGGGATTTTTCCTTGGCGTTTTTTTTTGTAGTCATAATCCAGTCTGCGACCTTCTAATTTCTTCAAATGGTGCTGGAACAGAAAGGTGACATTATTCTTCATGAAGGGTAATAAGATTTTTCTAAAGAATACCACAGTGTATCTGTAAGAAGACTCTCCTCAACTATAAATGTTTGGCAGGTATTTAAGCTCATAATTCAAATACACAGTTTATTAAGGTTTTTCTGTACCAGAAGGGAAAGTTATTGGGCTGTATCAAGACAGTGCCCATACAACATATTACATATTTAATGCTTAGTACTCAATGTTGTTTCAGACTAATTCAAAGTCTTTAGTGTCACTTTTAGAAAGTTATGTCATTCTGCTAGTATGCCATTACATTGTGAATGGAGGAGATCTGGCAGACATTTTGAGGTCCAAAACAACTTAGAGAATGCTGTGAATTCTATTTTATTGTTTAAAGAAATGTATACACTACCTACAAACACTGACAGTATATTTATATTTTGGGTTGTGATCCATCTACATCAACCATTTGATTTATAAAGGAAAAACTAACAACATAGAGGGGGTTCAGCTATGTTAGACCAAGCCCATCTCTCTCTCTCTCTCTCTATACTGTATATGTATGTGTGTATATATATACATACACATATATACACACACACATTATACACATGTAAATATGTGTTTGAGTGTATATAAGTGTATGGATATATAAGTGTGTGTATATATGGTGTATAGGAGAGGTATTAGCAGTATAAAAAGTTAAGTGCTCATGCCACTGTACAGAGCACTGATGAGACCTCACTTGAGACCTCCAGAAATATATACAGTTATGGCCGTAAATGTTGGCACCCCTGAAATTTTTCAAGAAAATTAAGCATTTCTCACAGAAAAGGATTGAAGTAACACGTTTTGCTATACACATGTTTATTCCCTCTGTGTGTATTGTAACTAAACCAAAAGAGAGAGGAAAAAAGCAAATTGGACATAATGTTACACCAAACTCCAAAAATGGTCTGGACAAAATTATAGGCACCCTTTCAAAATTGTGGAAAAATAAGATTGTTTCAAGCATGTGATGCTCCTTTAAACTCACCTGGGGCAAGTAACAGGTGTGGGCAATCTAAAAATCACACCTGAACGCAGATAAAAAGGAGAGAAGTTCAAGTAGTCTTTGCATTGTGTGTCTATGTGTGCCACACTAAGCATGGACAACAGAAAGAGGACAAGAGAACTGACTGAGGACTTGAGAACCAAAATAGTGGAAAAATATCAAAAATCTCAAGGTTACAAGTCCATCTCCATAGATCTAGATTTGCCTTTGTCCACAGTGGGCAACATCATCAAGACGTTTGCAACCCATGGCACTGTAGCTAATCTCCCTGGGCATGGACGGAAAACAAAAATTGATGAAAGGTGTCAACGCAGGATAGTCCAGATGGTGAATAAGCAGCCCCAAACAAGTTCCAAAGATATTCAAGCTGTCCTGCAGGCTCAGTGAGCATCAGTGTCAGCGCAAACTATCCGTCAACATTTATATGAAATGAAACGCTATGGCAGGAGACCCCCCCCCCCCCCCACTGCTGACACAGAGACATAAACAAGCAAGACTAACATTTTGCCAAAATGAACTTGAGTAAGCCAAAATCCTTCTGGGAGAACGTCTTGCGGACACATGAGACCAAGATAGAACTTTTTGGTAAAGCACATCATTCTACTGTTTACTGAAAACGGAATGAGGCCTACAAAGAAAAGAGCACAGTACCTACAGTGAAATATGGTGGAGGTTCAATGATGTTTTGGGGTTGCTTTGCTGCCTCTGGCACTGGGTGCCTTGAATGTGTGCAAGGCATCATGAAATCTGAGGATTACCAATGGATTTTGGGTCGCACTGTACAGCCCAGTGTCAGAAAGCTAGGTTTGCATCTGAGATCTTGGGTCTTCCAGCAGGACAATGACCCCAAACATACGTCAAAAATCACCTAGAAATGGATGGCAACAAAGCGCTGGAGAGTTCTGAAATAGCCAGCAATGAGTCCAGATCTAAATCCCATTGAACACCTGTCGAGAGATCTTTAAATTGCTGTTGGGAAAAAGCGCCCTTCCAATAAGAGAGACCTGGAGCAGTTTGCAAAGGAAGAGTGGTCCAATATTCTGGCTGAGAGGTGTAGCTTATTGATTGTTATAGGGAGCGACTGATTTCAGTAATTTTTTCCAAAGGGTGTGTAACCAAATATTAAATTAAGGGTGCCAATAATATTGTCCAGCGCATTTTTGGAGTTTGGTGTGGCATTATGTCGAATTTGCTTTTTTCCCCCACCTTTTTTGGTTTATTTCCAATACACACAACAGGGATAAACATGTGTATAACAAAACATGTGTTACTGCAATCCTTTTCTTTGAGAAATACTTCATTTTCGTTAACAATTGCAGGGTTGTCAACATTTATGGCCATGACTGTGGGGGGAAATTTATCATTGAGCCGTTTTTGTGTGTTTATTTGTAGCAAAGTTTGTGCTGCGCATGATTTCAGGCACTATTTTGCGATTTAAAAAAATTTTTTTTTATAAAAAGCGTGTACAGGCTAGCTGTTTAGTTAATTACCACTGCAAAAGACAAAACTTAAGTCCCAAATTAATGCGCAAAAATCACCAAATAGTCACAAAATAGCTACACCAACCCAGACCTAGCTTAGTTTTTTGGTGTGTGTGTAATTTCAGTAAATGTGTTCCCACACAAAATATATTAAATGCCCTGTAACCATTTAATAAATCTGGTGCACCTACCCATTACCATTATACATAACAAAAAAAAAAAAAGTTTACAATGTTTAACAGACACTTACAATGATAAAATCCCCCACATATATTTTGGGGAGAGTTTAGAGAAGAGCTACCAAACTAGTACATGGTTTGCAGAATAAAACTTACCAGGAAAGGTTAAAAGTATCTTAACATTTATAGCTTGAAAGAAAGACTAGACAGAGGGGATATGATGTTTTTAAATACATAAGAGAATAGACACTGTAAAGGAGGAGAGTATATTTAATACAAAAAATACCACAAGAGGACACAGGGGGAGATTTATCAAAACCTGTGTAGAGGAAGAGTGGTGCAGTTGCCCATAGAAACCAATTAGATTGCTGCTTTCATTTTCAAAGAGGCCTGTGAAAAACGAAAGAAGCAATCCTATTGGTTGCTATGGGCAACTGCACCACTCTTCCTCTACACAGGTTTTGATAAATCTCCCACAGTTTTGAATTAGAGGAACAAAAGTTTTAAAGTAATATCAGGACTTATTACTGTACTGAGAGAGTAGTGGATGCATGGAATAGCCTTCCTGCAGAAGTGGTAGCTGCAAATATTGTGAAGAAGTTTAAGCATGCATGGGATATTCATAAGGCTATCATTTATATAACATAGGGCAGGGACTATTCGTAGTATTAGATTAGCAGACTAGATGGGCCAATTATCTGTAAACATATTTTATGCTAATATATAGAAACACAGAATGCGTTGGCAGATCAGAACCATTTGGCCATCTAGTCTGCCCAATAATCTAAATGCTAAACAGTGTTTAGTCGGTACATGCATGGGGATAGACTGTGTTCTGAACACAAATCGTCAGAACACCGGAGCACCAGGCTATCAGATACTTCTTCTCTATCCTGTGGATAGGGGGAAAGAAGAAAAGTACTGTAGTTCCCCTTTAATTGGATTTTAGTATGTATTAATAGCTTAGGGTGCTCTAAAGTGGTTTTTCCGTTTTTGCATTTTCAATTTTTTCCCTCATCACCTTCTAAAAATCATAACGCTTTCAAGTTTGCACCTAAAATTCCATTGCTGACCCCTATAACTTTTTGTATTTTTCTGCGTACAGGCCAGTTTGAGGGCTCATTTTTGCACCGTGATCTGAAGTTCTTATCGGAACCATTTTTATATTGATCGGACTTTTTGATCGTTTTTTATTCATTTTTTTCATAAAATAAAAAAATACGCTATTTTGGACTTTTGAATTTTTTTGCGCGTACGCCATTGACCGTGAGGTTTAATTGACGATATATTTTTATAGTTAGAACATTTTCGCACGCGGCAATACCACATGTTTTTTTTATTTACACAGTTTTTTTTTTTTTATGGAAAAAGGGGTTGATTCTTACTTTTATTAGGGAAGAGGTTAAATGATCTTTATTAACTTTTTTATTACCAATTTTTTTTTTTTTTGCAGTGTTATAGCACCCCCTAGTGGCTATTACACTGCACACACTGATTTGCTACACAGATCATTGCATGCATTGACACGGCAAAGATCAGTGTTATCGGTGGTCGATTGCTCAAGCCCGGATTTCAGGCTTGGAGCAATCAATCGCCGATTGGACGCGACGGAGGCAGGTAAGGGGAGCTCTGCTCATGTTCTAGCTGATCGGGACATTGCGATTTCACCACGATGGGTCCCGATCAGCCCAACTCAGCTGCCAGGAAGCTTTCACTTTCATTTTAGACACGGCGATCAACTTTGAAAGCTGCGTCTAAAGCAATGGTTCTTAACCTTGTTGGAGGTACTGAACCTCACCAGTTTCATATGCGCATTCACCGAACCCTTCTTAATTGGAAAAATAAAATATGATTTTTTCAAATTCAAAACATAGGTATATATTTAAGATAAACAAATAGTGGATACAGGCAGTGGTGATTCAGTGTAAGGATAGGGTTAACTATGAACAAGACAACAGTTAGCCAGGCATTGAGTGAAGGCAGTGGTGGTTCAGTGTGCCTACCTGTTCCCGCAGCATCCTTGTGTCCAGGCTGTCCGCATGTCAGAGGGACCGTCTGGCTGAGCCTGTTTAAGACTCCGTGGGACCGGAAGTGCGTCACGGGAGGTCGCACCTGAAGTGGTGCGTTCCAGCATGGTGATCGCGTAGGAGCGGAGCCACAAAGGATAGGAGGCTTCCTTTACGGTAGGGTAAAACAGTACTCTGAGATCTGTTAGGTGGTACATGATCACCAAGCAGGGGGTGTCATCAATCATATGAGTTGGGTGTGTGTCTTGACCTCCGCTGAACCCGCGAGACTGACTCACCAAACCCCTGGGGTTCGATCGAACCCAGGTTAAGAACCACTGGTCTAAAGGGTTAATAGCGCGCAGCACCAATCAATGCCGCACTCTATTAGCCCAGGGTCCCGGCTTTCATTAGCTGCCAGGACCGACCCAGTTATGACGTTGGGTCACGGCGTGACCGTGCGTTATATACCGGGACCAGGTGTAGGGCGTCCTCAAGCGGTTAAATCAGATATTTTTTTATTGAAGTTTACAAACAGCTTTTTTTTTTACATATAAACATGCCCCAACTCCCCCCCCCCCCACCCCCCCCCCCCCGCCAACACACACACAGTCCGTCTCGACCCCACATGCAAAAATTTCATTACCATCGTAACAAATCAAGTAATGTTTTAATTCGTAAAGAGTAAATTAAATGTGTCAGACTCCCACCTCCTTGCCAACCAACCGCACCAAACAAGAGGACGCGCACAAATAAATCAAGCATTCTATAGGGACACTGCCGCTACAAAGACAGAATAGGACACACAAGCATAAGCACCACACAGTACACCTTAACTGACATACAAACATAAGGGAGGGGAAAAAAAGAAAAAACAAATGCCTAAGATACATCCCTGGGGTGATTAACCTTCCGCTTAATGTAAATCCCTTTCTCCGACCGAACTATAAACATAACATGGGCAATGAGATCGGCCAGAGCCGGTGGAGCAGGCCTAATCCAGTGTCCTGCGCAATCAGTGTCCTAGCCTGATACAGGACTCAAAATATACCAATCTCCAATATGGAAGGTTCCCGTCCGCAACCAATAAGACCCAACAAGCACACTTTTAGGGACCTGTGACGTCACCCCATAAACCGACCGGATAAGGTGCAACACATCACTCCAATAGGTTTTCAGAAGGGAACAGTCCCACATCATATGCACAAGATGAGCCTCCAACCTACCACACCGTGGACAGGCAGAGTCGGATCTAAACCCAATAAAACACCAGAGTCATATATACCCTGTGCAGAAAAAATAGCTGAGCCAGCCTATTAGACTCGATAGAGACGGAGTAAGTGCCAACCATAGTAGACCAGTCCTCGTCAGTTAGAGCACCAAGATCCCTCTCCCACTTACTACGGACAGTCAAAGGGAACTTCTCATGGTGGAAACTCAGCAACTCCCCATACAAGCACAAAATAATTCCAGCTGACTCCCGTTTCGTAACCACCGAGTCCAGGACCACGTTGGAGTGAATAGTCAGCGAGTGTCACCTGCGTATCGTACACATGGCGTATCTGTAAATAGCAATAAAATGAAGAATGCAAATTAAACTCCTCCAGCAGATGCCCAAAGGACCTAACCATTGCCTGAACAACTAGTTGTTGAGAGTCCTCTCCTCTCCCAAAAAGCCAGCATCCACAAAAGAGTAAAAATCCGGCAAGCCCGGGTTACACCACAATGGTGTGAATTTAATGCAACCCGTGATGCCTAACAATTTACGTGTGTTGCCCCAAAGCTTGCACAAGAGCTAGGTATTAGGAGAGGAGTCAGGAGGCCTAGTAAGGGCACCAGTACCTGACCCTATGTTTAGCCATGAACAACCTACCCGTAGGACCTAATGTGCGAGTATGCGCCCACCCCCTGAATTTGATGCATCTGTGAGGCAAGAAAGTACAACCAAGGGTTTGGAAGGGAAAGGACCCAGAAGTTTTGCCCCTCTGCAGTGTCTCCAATCGAAACCTAAGCTGACCCATCCCCCCCCCCCCCCCCCCCCCCCAGACCAATTGCCTAAAAAGACACTGGATTCTCTGAAAGTGGCCATCACAATCCATACTGGGGAGTTTTGCAAAATGTACAGTAATTTCAGCATCAGTAACATTTTAGCCAAGTTAGTTCGGCCGATCACAGAGATTGGCAGCTTGCCACCTTCTGGAAACTCTTGTCCAATATAGGGGTCAGGTTACGAGGAATAAAGTCATAAAGAGAGGGACTGATATAAATGCTTAAATATTTAAAGCTAGTGACTACTTGCCACCTAGAAGCAGCTATCTGAGGGATGTCAGGAAGAGGATCAAGGGGCATAAGCACAGACTTGTCCCAATTAATCAAGAGGCCAGAAAAAGAGCCAAAAGTAGTTATGATAGTATATATAAGATCCAAAAACAGACAGACCGATGTGCATCTAAGAGCAATTAACCTTATTAAAGGAGAAGCAGATGAAGAGTAGGTCTAAATGTGCTCACCTATATGTGTTGCGCTATGAGCACAACACCACAGCTCGCTTGTTTTCACAATGAGTGATGGATGGAGGGGTGCAGCCTGCACTGGTCCCATTTCCAGCAGATGGAGGACGGTGGAGTAAATGTAGGTGAAGGAAGAAAGTTCTCCCATGATATTGGTGCAGTCAGGGGCGCTCTCCTCTCTGTAGGTATGGTCAGTAATAATTACCCGGGCAAGGTACGTACTTCTTAAAACAGACAGTTTATTTTACAAAGGCATGCGAACAACGCGTTTCGAGGGGCAGGACCCCCTCTTCCTCAGGTTCTGATTGGGGGTTGGGTGTGACCTCCTATTTATACACACCCAAGCCCGCGAAAATCATGCACAGATGTTAGGGTACCGCAAAACAGTATTAAATTTAATTGAAAAACAGTGTCATCACTTTTAAAAACGTTTAGCATTAAGCAGATGTTACATATCTATTATTTTGTACATGATCATGCAGTGGAAAGTGAAAAAGCCGATGGGGATGCGTGTGATTAAAATCACACTCATCCCGATGGCTTGTCAAGCACGATGTATTATCTACATGACCCGCAGCGGGGTGTCAGGGATCGCAGCACGGCATTCACTGACAGGCTCCTGTGAGCCCGGCAGTGAGACAGATGGGAGATCGACCACAGCTGCTGGAGTCCCTGAAGATGAAATTCTATTTCTATATTTGCAGTAAGTTAGTGTGTGTTTTTATTTGGAGTGCAGTAATTATGATATGAGGAAGAACGTGTAGTTGGTGTTGTGCTCCATGTGGATTTTGTGGATTACATATAGTTCTTGGATAATCAGCCAGTCTTCTGGTGTGGCAGAACTTGTTATAAATGAACCCTCTTTTGTGTGATTGTCGGCAAGCAAAGAAAAAATGTATCCTGGTGAATGAAATGGTTACAGTTTAAATAAACACTGTCAGGGGAAACTTTCTATAGCTGGTGTGTAACAAAAGAAGGGATGTATATAGATGGAATTGTAGCCATAGTCGGATTCAGAGAGTGTGCACAAGTATGTACACAAGGAGATGGGAACAATTAAGTGAATATTTAAGTGAATATGCCGATGTTCATATTGGCATATTCACTTAATTGTTCCCATCTCCTTGTGTACATACTTGTGCACACTCTCTGAATCCGACTATGGCTACAATTCCATCTATATACATCCCTTCTTTTGTTACACACCAGCTATAGAAAGTTTCCCCTGACAGTGTTTATTTACACTGTAACCATTTCATTCACCAGGATACATTTTTTCTTTGCTTGCCGACAATCACACAAAAGAGGGTTCATTTATAACAAGTTCTGCCACACCAGAAGACTGTGGTCGGTCTCCCATCTGTCTCACTGCCGGGCTCGCAGGAGCCTGTCAGTGAATGCCGTGCTGCGATCCCCGACACCCCGCTGCGGGTCATGTAGATAATACATCGTGCTTGACAAGCCATCGGGATGAGTGTGATTTTAATCACACGCATCCCCATCGGCTTTTTTACTTTCACTTTCCACTGCATGATCATGTACAAACAATAGATATGTAACATCTGCTTAATGCTAAACGTTTTTAAAAGTGATGACACTGTGTTTTAAATACATTTAATACTGTTTTGCGGTACCCTAACATCTGTGCATGATTTTCGCGGGCTTGGGTGTGTATAAATAGGACGTCACACCCAACCCCCAATCAGAACCTGACGAAGAGGGGGTCCCGCCCCTTGAAACGCATTGTTCGCATGCCTTTGTAAAATAAACTGTTTGTTATTTTAAGAAGTCCGTACCTTGCCGGGTATTTATTACTGACCATACCTACTGAGAGGAGAGCGCCCCTGACTGTACCAATACCACGGGAGAACTTTCTTCCTTCACCTACAAAAGTAGTTATGAGGGACATAACAGGAGCAAGGGAGCAGGCCATTTCACCAAAACAGCAGCAAGTCATCCACATAAAATGCCACCCACTCCTCTATGGTACCATATAGGAACCCCATCATGTCAATAGAGGACCGAAGAAGACAAGCCAAGGGTTCAATAGCTAAGGCGAAGAGCAGAGGCGACAGGGGACACCCCTGTCGCGTGCCCCTCTGTAACTCAAACGGCAGTTCACACATAGGCGGGCAACTGGATTCTGATAAAGGAGTTTAACATATGCAAGAAATCTATGTCCAAAGTCCATCACTCTCCACAAATAGTTCTGTTGGGTCTATAATATTCTGATATATTGATCGCTATATCTATACTCCTATGCCTTTAACAAATCCTGTATGCTATTGCTAAATATTGCAGAAGAACTTTGCTTTCCTTAATTCAAAACAGTTCAGCTTGCTCTTTGCCCGTAATCAAGACTAGAACCTTGAGATGGAGTCTCTGGATACAAGAAGTTTATACATTGGGCTTTGTGGAAGGATGGAAAAATCTCAAGCTAGAGACCTTGCAACATAAGTGACCTATGCTACGCCATGCTCAAATGACCAATCAGCATATAAAATGATGATTTGATGCATAGTTTTAACCTCCCCTTTTTGTCAGATTGTAAAAACTAATGTGATTTCCGGATAATAAACAGAACTGCCTGGAGTCAGTACCGAGAAGGGAATTTATACCAACATGGTCTGGTGTGAATTTGCTTATGTCCACACTTGGCAAAATAGCACAGTGGTAGTCACTCACAGTTTAAGGCCTCACATTAAG
The DNA here is from genome assembly GCF_029499605.1 of Hyla sarda. Taxonomy (NCBI): domain Eukaryota; kingdom Metazoa; phylum Chordata; class Amphibia; order Anura; family Hylidae; genus Hyla; species Hyla sarda. The sequence continues at coordinate 266,414,315 of NC_079189.1, read as the reverse complement.
GCATCCTTAACAATTCCACTTGACGCTATTAAACACCTTGGCAGCTTCTAATGAATATATTGAGCGAACCCGCCCCCCCCCCCCCCCCTCTTGATACATTTGCAAATTAAGGTACACTCTGCAGATATTATCCACTGTAGACTTACTCGGCATAAAGCCAGACTAATCCCCATGAACTAATGATAAAACAACTTTAGCCAACCTGTTAGCGAGTACCTGAGCCAGCAGCTTTATATCAGCACACAATAGAGAAATCTGCCTATAAGAGCTTGCACACATTGGGTCCTTACCAGCTTTTGGAAGGAGTACTACAATAGCTTCCATTATGGAGCGGGGAAAGGAGCCCTTCAGTACTGCAGTCTCGACTACCCAGCTGCAGCAAAAGCACCCCTTGAAACTGTTTATAGACTTTGCTCGGCAGTCCATCAGGGCCTGGAGATTTCTCATTAACAGCATCCTTAAAGGTCAACTCCAGTTCCTCCAAAGGGATGGGCGAGTAAAACTTGTCCCTCTGTTCTGGAGAAAGAGAGGACAAGAACACTCCTTCCACATAGTCCTCTAAGTCCGCCTCAGAACAAGCAGTCTTGGATGAGTATGCGTCCTTGTAAAAATCCAACATCACCCGCAAAATAACTCCATGCTCCGTGACCTCCCTTCCCCGATCATCCCTCAGGCAGCCAATATACTTCACTCCCTGCTGAGCATGGGCATTAGAGGCTAACAGTTTTCCTGTACCCTCACCACATTGAAAATATCTGTTTAGTAAAGAAATGTTTATGTTCTGCAGCATACTCTAAGTATCGAGTATAAGCATCCTGAGCTTTTAACCAGACATCCTCAGCCACAGGAGAAGGAGCCAAAATATATGCACACTCAGCCTCAACAACCACCTGGCTCAATTTTTCCCCTGGTAAAAGATTTATGTATACTAATGTCCCGTATAAACAGGCCACGGAGGAACGCCTTAAGGGAGTCCCAAACTACGGAGACCAAAGCCAAACCGCATTAAGTGCAATATAATCTGACTCCAGGTACCCAAAATTTCGTCCGACTCTGATTCCACAGCACTGAACCGGAGTATTGCTTAGTGGTGGGATTGCGATGGCACCACAGATCTATCAACTCGACCTCACCCAATAGTTTAGCAAGCCCAGTAGGCCTAGAGGGGGAGGGGCCCATAGTCTAAAGAGAGGCATCCAAAACCTGATTAAAGTCACCACATACTAGCAGTGGCGCCACAGGAAACCCAGAAACTATGGAAAGAACACTGTGCACCACAGCACCATTATACGGAGGGGGGAGATATATACCCACAAGGATAAGCATTCGGTGAGACATCTAACACAATAGGCAAACAAAACGCCCATCTGGATCAGGAAACATCTTAAATGGAATGGATTTGTGAATCAAAATACGAACTCCTTGAGCATGAGAAGAAAGTAGAGTGAAAAGAATGTCTGACCCAAGCTCTATGAAGGACCACAGTAGTGTCTGCCGTCATATGGGTCTCTGTAAGACAAAGTATAGCATTACTTTGTCTTACAGAGACCCATATGACGGCAGACACGCTGGGCGCTATACCGATTTATGCTGAATACCGGTGTGTGTGTGTGATTTTTATTTTTTTTTATTATATGAATTTTTCATATACAGCAATACCGGCGAGTGAATACCCTGTTGGGGACAAAGTGTGTACCTGTACGACATTTGCCCGCTTCCTATAACGTCATAGCGGGTCTGGCCCGGCATCTAGCAATGGGCCAGGACCCGTGGCTAATAGTGCGCGGCACTGATCACGGTGCCGCGCGCTATTAACCCTTTAGACATGGCATTCAATGTTGATCGCAGCATCTAAAGTAAAAGCTAATCAGTGCCGGTTAGCTCAGTTCGGGACCGCCGTGGTAAAATCGCAGCGTCCCGAACAGCTGGAGGACACGTGGAGGGTCGCCTACCTTCCTCCTGCGTGTCCGATCCCTGACACTCCTGCTCCGTGCTTGAGACCCAGGCAGGAGCAGTCAAGCAGCAGAATCAGTGATCAATGTTATCCTATGGGATAACAATGATCAATGTAAAAGATCAGTGTATGCAAAAAAAAAAAAAAAAAAGTGAATAAAAAAGGTAAAGATCATCCCCTAATAAAAGTCAGAATCCCCCCCCCCCTTTTCCCATTTTAAAAATGAAATTAAAATTAAATAAAAAATTCCCATTTAAAAAAAGATACTGTTAAATACCGTGAAACCGCCATAATTTAGAAAAATACTGTGATATTCATTTTTGATCATACCGGCCAGCACTAGGTTGGAACACCAAATCAAAAACTGCATATCTTTTAGACGCATCCCTCAGCCCCCGAACATTTCACCCCACAAATGTTAAAAACCACCATCATTGATAGAAAACCAGAAAATGACAACAAGGCCCCCATTCTATTGGAGGAAGCCAGCATAAACACTCTCAGTTTCCAAATGCAAATAATTCACAGATGAGGAGGAAGAGATGGAAAACAAAACAAAACACCCCAAAACACAAAAAGCCACACAAAACACCATGCAAGCGGCACCAGGGGGGGCTAATATGCCCACACCAGTCATCAGCACACTCCGATACGCACAAGAACAACCAGACAACAATACAGAATGGAGAGACCAGAGTGAGAGCATACAGCAAGAACACATTCAACCAACCAAGCATAACCGAGTAAGCAGTAGATGCACTCCTGCAGTCAGGCATTATAAAACATATCCCTCAAGAACAGATACTATGAATACACCACCCTCTCTCCCCCACCCCACCCTTCCCCCCCTATAGAAAGAGTCATAAACAGTCATCAATACCCAAAAATAATGTTATGTGCCTAACCACTGTAAGGAAGACAGAAGTAATATATGAGTCAATAGGGCCACAAAGCAAAAGCATTAATCATCACATAATGAGGAACAGCAGCCTAATGAACAGTTCAGTCCGAGACGGGACCTGGAGAGCCCCTGTGGGCCCTCTGTGAGAGTACAGCCAATGGACAGACGCATCCAACCCCACAAAGAAGTCAGTGGTACCCATGGCAACCACACGGAGTCTAGCAGGATACAACATGGAATACTGGACATCCATAGAACGCAGCCGCTTCTTCTGCGCCTCCACCGAGAAGTCAGGGAAGAAGGAAATAATGCTGCTTTCACACTATAAATTCATCCGTTTTAACGTTCCGTTATGAAAACCCTTAAAATCTGCCGTTAAACGACCGTTACAAAATCCCATTATAGTCTAAGGGATTTTTACATTATCTGTTTGAACCCATCATATTCCATTAAAAATGGACGTTATTAATAACTGGCTATGGCTGGGTTCACACTACGTTTTTGCCATACTGTTTTCAATACGTTTTTCTAAAGAAAACCGTATGGCAAAAAAACGGATGGAACAGTATGGGAAAAAGTAAACCGTATGCGTTTTTAAACTGTATACTGTTTTTAAAAGTGCATACAGTTCCGTCAGTTTTTATAGAAAAAAACCCATACGTTTTTGAAAATTTTGTCCATTTTTAATGGGAGGGGTCTTGTGTGGGGACTTTAGGATTCAAATGCGCATGTGCAAAGTAAAAACGTATACGTTTTTCCCGTATGGAACCGTATACATGTGCGTTTCCCATTGACGTCCATGTTAAAAACAAAACGTATGCAGTTGCAGTACGGTTTTTAAACCGGAGACAAAATTGTGGTCGACCACGGTTTTGACTCCGGTTTAAAAACCGTACTGCAACCGCATACGTTTTTTTAACATGGACGTCAATGGGAAACGCACATGTATACGGTTCCATACGGGAAAAACGTATACGTTTTTACTTTGCACATGCGCATTTGAATCCTAAAGTCCCCACACAAGACCCCTCCCATTAAAAATGGACAAAATTTTCAAAAACGTATGGGTTTTTTTCTATAAAAACTGACGGAACTGTATGCACTTTTAAAAACAGTATACTGTTTAAAAACGCATACGGTTTACTTTTTTCCATACTGTTCCATCCGTTTTTTTGCCATACGGTTTTCTTTAGAAAAACGGATTGAAAACAGTATGGCAAAAACGTAGTGTGAACCCAGCCTATGACGGGTTATAACGGATAATGTAAAAAATCCCACAGACTAAAATCCGATTTTGTAACAGCCAATTTTAACGTTTAGCGGCTGATTTTAAGGGTTTTCATAACAGAACATGATAACGGGTCTTTAAAATTGATTAATTTATAGTGTGAAAGGGGCCTAAGATGACCGTTCACATTGATAGGCTGTTTCTCTCTACCGAGTCGGAGAATCAAGTCCCTATCCAGATAGTGGAGGAGCTTCACAAGCATAGAATGGGGCAGCCCCCCTGGTGGGAATGGTCTGGTAGGGACCTGATGGCCCGTTCAACAGCAAAGAGAGGAGTCAGGTCCTCAGCACCAAACATCTTTGAGCCAGGTTTCCATATATTCCATGGGATAGCGGTGCTCAAATTTTTCTGGGAGTCCCACTATGCACACATTGCGGCATAGCCTATTTCCAAGGTCATCCGCTTTAGCTTTAAGCAGGGCAATGTCTGGTAAAGTCCCGTACCAATGGAACAACCATATCCTCTACATCACTAATCCTTCCTTCTACAGCAGAGGTTCGATAAGTGACTTTTTGCAGGTCAGAGTTGTCAGACTGTACAGTTCCCACTTAAGCAGTCAGTTGAGAGAGAGAGTCAGGTTACATCGTTTTATTTCCACAAAGACAGCAGCCAAAGTAGGATCAGCAGGAGGCCTAGGTGAGGCGGCAGCCGCCACAACAGACAGCGCAGGCAAAGTACATAGAGATATGAGAATCTGCAACAGAGGCATGCAGAAAGGCATCGTAGTCCTCCAAGTGGTCCAACTGAGCCACAATATCAGCCATTGGGAGAGGGGCTTCTCTACGGTCAGGGGAATCAGGGGACAGATGCCGCAAAGCAAACCGCTCGCGTTTAGCCACCACCTCTTCTTGTAACGCCATTTTATTCCTCAATGTAGATGACATTCCAGCTCCCTGTTGCGACAAGCTAGCCCCATCCTTATTCTTTCTCCTCTTATTTGAGGCCATATACTGTAATAGGAAATTCTCACTATACACAGGTGGATAGGGCTCAGGAAGCACTGGAGAGGCTTAGAGACCCACAGGCAGGGTATTGCCAACACAGTCCAGCAAACTTGGGGGACGCAGGGAGACCAGCAGGTCGAGATTCTATGACAAAGAACCCTAGGGGGTACAGCAGCCCCCAGTAGCATACACCCGGAGAAAATTGTATTTCAGGGCTTCCAGGAGGTGCACCCTGGGGAGGCAGGCAACCTTAAAACAAACAGCCAGGGATACTGTACAAGGAGCTGAGCCGGGAGTCCTTTACGAGTAAGCTAAAGCTTCCAGCAATAAGGCACTGAGCAGGCACCTCACTAATTACAGGGCTGTAGGTAGTAAGCAGGCTCCCCCATGGGATACCAGGCAACCACAGCGGGTAACTCACAGAGACCCTGGTGGTGACAAGATGGCGGCCGGCCCTGCTCCGTCAGCATACTCCCTCTGACACTGCTGATGCATCCCTGCAGCACAGGGAGAGTCTTCACCTGTTGGCAAGTCCCCGGAGGCCACCGGAACAGCAGCCAGTACTAGCGAACTGAAGCGCGGACACCACCACCAGCAGCCAGAGCGGAGGACGGAGCCCGGGAAGCGGCGGCTCAAGATGGCGGACGGACACAGCCACGGTACCAGCAGGATCTAGGCACCGGAGGAGGCAGGACCGATCACAGGGCAGGTAGGGACCAGCACCAATCCCCTGAAAGCATGGAGGGCCACAGCCAGGCAGCAGAAAAGTCCCAGGCTTCAGGGAATACACTGCACGGGGACCACAGCCAGCCTCCATGCTCCTCCAAATCTCAAAATAATCCCGCAGGAGGATGCCCCAAGGCACAAGGGGTCCAGCGGTGGGGGATATGCAAATGTTGTAATAATTTTTTTTTTACGTAGTGCACTTTATAGTAAAACTGACATGTTCTATTTATACGACAAATTATACCCATGTTTTAAAACTTTTCTGTTATTGTACGGCTTAAAGGGGTTATCCAGGGAATTTTTTTAATTTTTTTTTTAATATCAACTGGCTCCAGAAAGTAACAGATTTGTAAATTACGTCTATTAAAAAATCTTAATCCTTTCAGTACTTATGAGCTTCTGAAGTTGAGTAGTTATTTTCTGTCTAAACTCTCTCTGATGACACGTGTCAGCCAGTTGATATAAGAAAACATTTTTTTTTCCTGGATAACCCCTAAGGACGCAGCTCATTTTCATCTTAAGGACGATGCCCTTTTTTTCAAATCTGACCACTGTTACTTTAAGCATTAATAACTCTGGGATGCTTTTACTTTTTATTCTGATTAAGAGAATGTTTTTTCGTGACATATTCTACTTTATGTTAGTGTTAAAATATTGTCGATACTTGCCTCATTTCTTAGTGAAAAATTCCAAACTTTTATGAAAAATTCCCAAATTTAGCTTTTTTTTTTACTTTGGAACTCTCTGCTTATAAGGAAAATGGACATCCCAAATAAATTATATATCGATTCACATATACAATATGTCTACTTTATGATTGCATCATAAAGTTGCCATGTTTTTACTTTTGGAAGACATTAGAGGGCTTCAAAGTTTAGCAGCAATTTTCCACAGAATTTTCAAAATCAGAATTTTACAGGGACCAATTCAGTTTTTAAGTGGATTTGAGGGGTCTTCATATTAGAAATACCCCACAAATGACCCCATTATAAAAACTTCACCCCTCAAACTATTCAAAATGACATTCAGTGAGTGTGTTAACTCTTTAGGTGTTGCACAATGATAGCAGCAAAGTGAAAGAGAAAATTAAAAATCTTCATTTTTAACACTCGCATGTTCTTGTAGACCCAGTTTTTGAAAGGAGAAAAATCTTTCTAAAATTTGTAACCCAATTTCTCTCGAGTAAGGAAATATCTCATATGTGTATGTGAAGTGTTCTGTGGGTGCACTAGAGGGCTCAGAAGGGAAGGAACGACAATGGGATTTTGGAGAGTTTTTCTGAAATGGTTTTTGGGGGGCATGTCACATTTAGGAAGCCCCTATGGTACCAGATCAACAAGAAAAACCCCACATGGCATTCTATTTTGGAAACTACACCCCTCAAGGAACGTAACAAGGGGTCCAGTGAGCCTTAGCACCCCACAGGTGTTTGACAATTTTTAGTTAAAGTTGGATGTGTAAATGAATTTATAAATTTTTTCACTAAAATTATGTTTTTTTCCCCAAATTTTACATTTTTACAAGGAGTAATAGGAGAAAATGTCCCCCAAACTTTGGAACCCCATCTCTTCTGAGTATGGAAATACCCCATGTGTGGATGTCAAGTGCACTGCGGGTGCACTACAATGCTCAGAAGAGAAGGAGTTAAATTTGGCTTTTGGAAAGTAAATTTTGCTGAAATGGTTTTTGGGGGCAAGTCCCATTTAGGAAGCCCCTATGGTGCCAGAACAGCACAAAAAAAAAAAAAAATATGGCATACTATTTTGGAAACTACACCCCTCAAGGAACGTAACAAGGGGTCCAGTGAGCCTTAGCACCCCACAGGTGTTTGACAATTTTTAGTTAAAGTTGGATGTGTAAATGAAAATTTTTTTTTTTCACTAAAATGCAGGTTTTTCATCCAAATTTTACATTTCTACAAGGGGTAATAGGAGAAAATGACCCATTTCTTATGGAAATACCCCGTGTGTGGACGCCAAGTGCTCTGCTGGCACACTACAATGTTCAGAAGAGAAGGAGCGCCATTGAGCTTTTGGTGAGAGAATTTGGTTGGCATGGAAGTAGGGTGCCATGTGCATTTACAAAGCCCACCGTGGTTCCAGAACAGTGGACCCCCCACATGTGACATTTTGGAAACTACACCCCTGACAGAATTGAATAAGGGGTGCAGTGAGCATTTACACCTCACTGGCGTTTGACAGATCTTTGGAACAGTGGGCTGTGCAAATGAAAAATTACATTTTTCATTTTCACGGACCACTGTTCCAAAAATCTGTCTGACACCTGTGGGGCGTAAATGCTCAATGCACCCCTTATTACATTCCGTGAGGGGTGTAGTTTCCAAAATGGGTCCATTGTTCTGGCACTATGGCGGCTTTGTAAACACACGTGGCTTTCAATTCCAGACAAATGTTCTCTTCAAAAGCCCAATGGCGCTCCTTCTCTTCTGAGCATTGTAGTTCACCCGCAGAGCACTTTACATAGACATATGGGGTATGTTCTTACTCAGAAGAAATGGGGTTACAAATTTTGGGGCGCTTGTTTCCTATTTTCCCATGTGAAAATGAAAAATTTAGGGTAACAACAGCATTTTAGTAAAAAAAAATTTTTTTTCTTCATTTTCCCATCCAACTTTAACGAAAATTCGTTAAACACCTGTGGGGTGTTCAGGCTCACTATACCCCTTTTTTTATATGACTGTTTATACTATACCCTTTGTTACGTTCCGTGAGGGGTTTAGTTTCCAAAATGGGGTCACATGTGGGTATTTATTTTTTTGCGTTTATGTCAGAACCGCTGCAAAATCAGCCACCCCCGTGCAAATCACCAATTTAGGCCTCAAATGTACATAGTGCACTCTCACTTCTGAGCCTTGTTGTGCGCCCGCAGAGCATTTTACACCCACATATGGGCTATTTCCGTACTCAGGAGAAATTGCATTACAAATTTTTTTCTTCCCTTTTACCTCTTGTGAAATTAAAATAGTATGGGGCAACACCAGCATGTTAGTTAAAAAAAAAATATTTATATATATTTTCTCATTTTCCCATCCAACTATAACGCAATTCTGTCGTCACTATACCCCACCCCTTGTTACGGTCCGTGAGGGGTGTAGTTTCCAAAATAGGGTCACATGTGGGTATTTATTTTTTTGCGTTTATGTCAGAACCACTGTATAATCAGCCACCCCTGTGCAAATCACCAATTTAGGCCTCAAATGTACATAGTGCGCTCTTACTTCTGAGCCCTGTTGTGCGTCTGGAGAGCATTTTACGCCCCACATATGGGGTATTTCCGTACCGAAAAATTGCGTTACAAATTTTGGGGGTCTTTTTTTCCTTTTACCGCTTGTGAAAATAAAAAGTATGGGGCAACACCAGCATGTTAGTGTAACATTTTTTACACTAACAGGCTGGTGTAGCCCCCAACTTTCCTTTTCATAAGGGGTAAAAGCCCCCCAAAATTTGTAGTGCAATTTCTCCAGAGTACGGAAATACCCCATATGTGGCCCTAAACTGTTTCCTTGAAATACGACAGGGCTCCGAAGTTTTTTAGGGTACATTCACCCTGGCGGGGGTTTATGGTGAGTTTCCGGCTAGGAGTTTGCGCCAAAAATTTGCTGCAGCTCAAACTTGAAGCAGGAAACTCACTGGAAACTCACCCGTATTCACATTGGGGGGGTGGGGGTGGGGGGGCAAACCTCCAGCTGTTTCATAACTCCCAGCATGTAGTGACAGACTGCATGCTGGGAGTTGTACTTTTGCAACAGCTGGAAGCATACTGGTTGGTAAAACCTTTAGTTAGGTTCTGTTACCTATCAGTATTTTCCAACCAGTGTGCCTCCAGCTGTTGCAAAACTCCAACTCCCAGCATGTACTGATCGCCAAACAGCTGGAGGTGGGCAACTCCAACTCCAAGCATCCCGAGACAGCTGTTTGCTGTTTGGGCATGCTGGGATTTGCAGCTTTGCAACATCTGGAGGGCTACAGTTTAGAGACCCCTACACAGTGATCTCTACTGAACGTTAACCCCCCCACATTTCCTATTGATCGTCGCTTCTGAACGACCAATAGCAGGGAAAGGAGGGGTGGCACCCCTGGCACCTAACTCCTATCCCTTCAGGGGGATTGTGGGTGTCTTGAACAACCCCGATCCCCCTTATTTTCCGGGTCACCGGAGACCCGTATGACCCGGATCGCCGACATGGTGGTGGGGGGGGGGGGGGTTCTCAGGACCTCCCTGGGCATCTAAGCCCACATTGAGACCAGTCTTCAATCTTTGTCTACTCTTTCTCTGTCCCTGGCAAATGGAGTTAATGGGGGGAATTTATGAATCGTTTGGTACAGTGATTTATTGCAACAAAGTTTTGCCATTTTTCATTTAGAGCATACCAAGACGTGATTTCAGCTGATATCATGCAGTGTTTAGGAATTTACGATGTGCTACTTTTCAGTTTGTCGCCACTGCGCTAACTGGGGCACAAATCTATACAAGCACCAACTTGGCTTACAAAATCACTCTCCTCGGTCCTATTAAGACAGTGGCTGGAGTTTGGTCCATGATGTCTGTGGGAAAAGCGCATTTGTCTTATTTGCACAATTTACCACCTGCCAGTTTCTGGGGCAGGCAGGGGATCAAGTTTGTTACAAACTATTTCAGTGAGGATCAAAAAATTTTGTCCTTTGTTGATATGCAATCCAAATTTCGAACTGCTTTTTTTCTATATCTCCAACTGAGAAACGCGGTTAAAAACACAATTTGGTATCCTTGTGGTGACTCCTGAATTTTCTAAAATGGAACTGCTCTTAGGCGCTACAGAACTCTCCAAGACACTCACTCAATCCTAAGCAATGTTTCTGTCTATAGGGCCTGGCCCATTTGCTGCTGGTTTAGTTAAGTGGAAAATTGTTGTGCAGTAGAAGGAGGTGGAAAAAAATTCCTTAGATTTTGTGGTTTGCATTAGAGTCTCTTTGTCCTGAATCTGTATTACACGTCTGTAAAACAAATGAATAGGATATGTGTTTAAGGTGCTCTGTAGAGGTGGGGACTTTCTTACATGTGGTGAAGAGTTGCCCATGAGTTTGTCCTTTCTGGAGGGAGGTAATGCAGTTCCAACATGATCATTTAGAAGGAGATTTATCATTCTTTTCAAATGTATGTCTTTTATGTGACAATTTTTTTTTAACTTACTTTTGCTTACATGCGACGTTGATAAAAAAAAAAAAATCGCACCTAAGCAAAACCTGGGAAACCCCTTACAAAAGCATTTTTTAAAGCATAAAAATGTTCCCTTATGTTAATACGGGGTGACGTACCACATTGGGTGACACCCTGACTAGCCTGTCTGGCACTAAATAGCTGCACCCCAACTATCCCGCAACAACCCATCCACCCTCCTCAGCAATAAAAATAAATACTAAAAACCTACTATGCCACACCAAGAATATCAGTACTCTGGAGGCTTTTTTTGTTTAATTTTAAGCCCGCGTTATGTGACGTTTGTGGGCAGAGTCTTGCTTCACTGCGCTGAGGCCGGAGTTTACGTCAGGAAGGAAGACAGCGCAGCACCAACATGCACATAAACAATAGTGAAGCCACACACACACACACAAAAAAAAGGCTCGGTACGTTACCCACCCCAAAATGTGCATGAAGCTGTATTACTATGAATTTTATTTTTTTATTTATTTTTTATTTCTTTAAAGAACAATTTTAGTCCCACATATGGGTTATTTACGTGGTCTGTAAAAATTCTTCCAAGTTATTTTGTGCCTTATTCTATTTTAACACAACATTAATTTTAAAATTCAGTGGGTATGTCAGCATGTACGCGTCTCAAAATTAACAAGGTGTGCAGTGTGTATTTTCAACCTTAAAATTAATAATTAGTTATATAATTACTTTTTCCTATAATGATGAGCTTTGTTTCATGATGCAGAACAATAACAGAACAGTTGTTAAAGTAGCTGTTAACGTCCTTTTGTGCACTTTGCACTTTGTGTCAGCCAGGTTGAACCTGGAATACATATGCGACTTTTAAAAAGAGATGCTCCTTTTTTTTCTTCATAAATAGCTATCGCATTTGATAAATACAAGACCACTGCGCAGTTAAAAAAAAAAAAAAAAAAAATTTACTACGTGAGCAGATTTCAGAAGTGTGCTTTGGAATAAACAAAAATGTAAAAGTTGCAGCATGTATAGAAAAGTTGCACGTGCGCAAGTACGTGCAACTTTTTTACGCAAAAAAAGCTTGATAAACCTCCTTCTTAAAGGAGAACTCCGGAATAGGAAAATTATCGTCCATACTGCCGGCAGTAAAAAACAATAAACAGGTACATACCTTCCTTCGCTCCCCTAGTGCCTCCGGTAACTGGCTCCGGCATCCACCGCAATCTTTTTCCTGGTTGCCAGTGATCGGCGAGTCATACTGCACTCAGCCAATCACCGGCCACAGCGAAGTCCCGACTCAGCCGCAATCAAGTCCCGACTCGGCCGGCAATAGGCTGAGCGGCAGTGTGAGAATGCTTCAAGATACACAATTCTTCACTACACCAGCACCTGCTGCCAGGGCCGAAAACGTCACACTGCCACTTCGCTGTGGCCGGTGATTGGCTGAGTGCAGTATGACTCGCCGACCACCGGCAACCAGGAAGAGGATCGCGGCGGAAGCCGGAGCCGGTTACCGGAGGAGCGAAGGAAGGTATGTACCGGTTTATTTTTTTACTGCCGACAGTATGGACGATAATTTTCCTATTCCGGAGTTCTCCTTTAAACTTTACATTTATCTTTACACCAGAGGTTTGCGTGTTGGGTTTGATTAATGATGCTCGTAAGATTGTGGCAATGTCCTGGAAGGATAGTGTTGTCCACTCTATCTTGAGATGGATTAACCTGAATAAATATGTCCCACTTCTATCAGACACTCAAAGTCAAAAATGTCTCAAGATATTTGACAAAATCTGTGTGTCATGGCTTGTCTAGGATTGCACAGTTGGCTATACTCGTTAGGCAGACTTGATGGAGGTACCTATTGGAGGGAATGGAGGGGGTACAGGATGGACAGATGTGCTTGTGGGTGGTGTTGTGTGTGTGTGTGTGTGTATGTGTTTTCCTGTAGTGGGCCTTTTTGTTGGTTAGGGATTGAAGTGCATAGTCTTCCTGTTCTACTGTACTAGCCATGTTATATGTTTGCTGAACAATTCATACTAGTTGAACCTACCAATAAGGTTTTTTTTTTTTTTCCTTAACCTGTTCAGGACGCCGGGCTTATGCATCCGCCCTGCATCCCGAGTCCTTAAGGACGTGGGGCGTATGCATACGCCCGTGGGAATTCCGGTCCCCACCGCTAGTCGGTTGGGGACCGGACCGGAATGCCTGCTGAAATCATTCAGCAGGCATCCCGGCACATCACCCAGGGGGGTCCTGAGACCCCCCCCCCTGACAGCTCCGATCATCGCTATTTTCCGGGTGATTGGGTCACCAGAGATGATGGGTCAGCCCAGAATAGCAGAAGATCGCATGTCTGAATTGACATGCGATCTTCTGCTATTCTGGGCTGACCCATCATCCCTGGTGACCTAATCACCCGGAAAATAGCGATGATCGGAGCTGTCAGGGACAACTCCGATCATCCTGAGGGCTAGGAGTGAGGTCGCAGTGCTGCGATCTCCTCCTATCCCCTGCCATTGGTCAGAACTGATTCTGACCAATGGCAGAGCAGGACAGTGGGTTGCCATGGCAACCCCCGTTCTGCCCACCCCTGGATGTCGAGGGGAACATGGACAGAAGATGGAGGCCGGTACTTGAAGGAGAACATGCCTGGGGACCCCCCGATCTTCGCTGGAGACTGCTGGATCCTGGCTCAGGTAGGGAAACTACGGTGGGTGGGTGGGTGAAGGGAAAGTAAAGTGATCTTTACTGTGGCAACCACTAGGAATGCCAAATTGCAACTCCCAGCATGCCCAGACAGCCAAAGGCTGTCTGGGCATGCTGGGAGTTGTAGTTTTGCAACATCTTGAGGGTCACAGTTTGGAGACCACTGTTACAGTGGTGCCCAAACGGTAGCCCTCCAGATGTTGCCAAACTACAACTCTCAGCATGCCTGGACTGCCCAGGCATGCTGGGAGTTGTAGTTCTGTAACATCTGTCCCTTCAGATTGAGCAATTTTCATGAAATTTTTGAAATTTGCTGCTTTACTTTGAAGCCCTCTAATTTTTTCAAAAACCAAAAATATGTCCATTTTATGATGCCAACATAAAGTGGACATATTGTATTTCTTAATAAAAAAAAATGTATTGGGAATATCCATTTTCCTTACAAGTAGAGAGCTTCAAAGTTAGAAAAATGCAACATTTTTGAAATTGTGGGATTTTTCACCAAAAAAGGATGCACGTAACGCTGAAAATTTACCACCAAAGTAAAGTAGAATATGTCCCAAAAAAACAACCTCAGAATCAGAATATTCGGTAAAAGCGTTTCCGCGTTATTAATTCGTAAAGCGACAGTGGTCAGAATTGCGAATAAGGACTCCGTCCTTAAGGTGAAAAAGGGCTGCGTCCTTAAGGGGTTAAAGACACTGCTTGTTTGGGCCTTGAGAACCGAGGCAATTTTCTTGTTTTTGTTTGTGCATTTTTGTTTTTCCTCCTCCCCTATTAACACCTTTAGGATGCAGGGAACAAATGTACGCCCTGCGCTAGCCGATCAGGGTGAGGCATGGAATTAAAGGATGTCTCATGCTCAAAAACATATCCAAAGGATAGGGGATAAGTTTTAGATCGCAGGGGGTCCGAGCGCTGGGGCCCCCTGCGACCTCCTGTTTGGAGCCCCCTGCGCTAGCACAGGAGAGCGTCACGACCCCTGTCCGAAGAGGAGGCAGCCACGCTCCCTCCATATAGTTCCATGGGAGAGCCGTTCAGAGGGGGCAAGGCGGCCTCTGCTTTGGATGTGGGTTGTGACGTGCTCCTTTGCTAGCGTACGGGGTCACTAAACTGGAGATCGGATAGGGGATACGTTTTTGAGCATGAGACTTGTCCTTTGACTCATTAGACGCCACGATTAAAATGTAATAAAAAAAAAATAATCTCGGCTGCTCGTCTGTGCTGATCAGGACACCCACAGTGAACTCGCAAGATTAGGATCAGCTGAGAGGACAGCCCTTACCTGCCTCCTCATTGTCCGATTGGTGCTCCAATGTTCTAGGAAGCCATGGCAGACTAGAACAATGTTACACCAACAATACTGGTCAATGCTGTGCTATGGCATAGCATTGAACATTGTTTGCAATCTGAAGATGGGGACTAAAAAATCTAATTTTTTTTAAATTATATAAAACGATAATAAACAAAATTGTGGTATCACCGCATGTGTAAATGTCCGAACTATTAAAGTGTAACATTAATTAAACAAGACAGTCAATGGCATATATGTGTAAAAAAATAAAAAATAAATAAAAACTCCATCATTGCAAATTTATGATCACTTTGTACCATAAAAAAAAAAATAGAAGTATAAGGATGAAAACAGAAAATGGTATAGATAAAAACTACAGATCATGTTGCAAAAAACAATTAGCCCCCCCATACTTCCCCGTGTATTGAAAAATAAAGTTATAGGAGTCAGAAGGGGACAATTTTAAAACATACTTATTTTACATACAAAAACTTTTTTTAAATACTAAAATAAAACCTAAATAAATTGGGTATCATTGTAATCATATGAACAGAATAAAAGATAATGTCCAATATACAGCAACCAGAGAAAAGCACAGAAGCAAAAAAGATAGTGACAAATATCGGCACCGGCAACAAATCCTTATGTATCCAAGTGGACGGTTAGGAGGTCAATGACCCAGCATGTGTATCTTAATGGTGCATCATGTATACAGGTAATGAAGCAACAAGAAAAAACGGAGCACTCACACTGCTGATGGTGGTGGTCTTCAAACTGTATTCACAGAGGGCTCGGCATTTGGACCCTCTGCAGGAAGGCTTGCTGGAATAGGGGGGAAGCTAGGACGGTGGCCACGGTCCCTTATCGTGCCAAAGGGCGCTTCGTCCGCCCTTTGGCGCGATACGGTACTGTGGCCGCTGTCCGAGCTTCCCCCCTATTCCATCAAGCCTTCCTGCAGAGGGTCCTCATCAGGCTGGACGAAGCTCCCTTTGGCGCGATACGGGACTGTGGCCGCCGTTCGAGCTTCCCCCCTATTCCAGAAAGCCTTCCTGCAGAGGGTCCTCATGCCGAGCCCTCCGTGAATACAGTTTGAAGACCACCACCATCAGCAGTGTGAGTGCTCCATTTTTCCTTTTTTCTTGTTGCTTCAGAATAAAAGATAATGCTTCATTTTTACCAAAATACACTGCATTGAAATCGAAGCCCCCAAAAGTTGCAAAATGGTGTTTTGCTTTTAATTTCATCCCACAAATAATTTATTTTGGTTTTGACAGATTTTGTGGCAAAATGATTGACGTCATTACAATGTACAATTGAAGGCACAAAAAACAAGCCCTTATATGGGTCTGTAGGTAGAAAATTGTTAGAAGGTGAGGAGGAAAAAACTAAATTGCGAAACGCCCCAAGCTCACAAAGCAGGCCGATTGACAAGCCAGGAGCCTGCACAGAGCCCTGTTTGTTCACCCACTCTTCCTGTATTTAGTTTCTAAGCACAGGCAATAGCTGTAGGGACAAGGCAGAATTTTTTTCTCCCAACAAATATGCAAATTTTGTAAACCATTGTATATTACAAATATACATATAATGTTCATATAATGTTCAATCTACATTGTATAAAAAGTTTTTGCAAACGACAGGTAAACTTTAAAATTGCCCTATTAGTGACTACTATAACTTTAAAAAAATTTTTTGTATGAGGGTGTATTAGAGAACATTTTTGTTGTGCCATGATCTGTAGCTTTTTTGATGGGACTTTATGATCGCTTTTAATGACATATGACGTGACCAAAAATCTACAATTCTAGACTTTGGTCTGCACAAAGCCACACTTTTATTTAACCCCTTAAGGACTAAGCCCATTTTGGCCTTAAGGACTCAGACAATAAAATTTTCACGTTTTCATTTTTTCCTCCTCGCCTTCTAAAAATCATAACTCTTTTATATTTTCATCCACAGACTAGTATGTGGGCTTGTTTTTTGCGTGACCAGTTGTCCTTTGTAATTACATCACTCATTGTCACGATTCGGCTCACAGGTTGTGGATCCACTGTGTCAGCGAGGGATTGGCGTGGACCGTGCTGGTGGACCGGTTCTAAGAGGCTACTGGTGTTCACCAGAGCCCGCCGCAAAGCGGGATGGTCTTGCTGCGGCAGTAGCAACCAGGTCGTATCCACTAGCAACGGCTCAACCTCGCTGACTGCTGAGAAGGCGTCGGACAGAAGGACTAGGCAGAGGCAAGGTCAGACGTAGCAGAAGGTCGGGGCAGGCGGCAAGGTTCGTAGTCAAGATGGATAGCAGGAGTTCAGGTAACACAGGCTTGGACAACACTAAACGCTTTCACTGGCACAAGGCAACAAGATCCGGCAAGGGAGTGCAGGGGCAGTGAGCAGATATAGCCAGGGAGCAGGTGGAAGCCAATTAAGCTAATGGGGCCAGGCACCAATCATTGGTGCACTGGCCCTTTAAGTCTCAGAGAGCTGGCGCGCGCGTGCCCTAGAGAGCGGAGCCGCGCGCGCCAGCACATGACAGCAGGGGACCGGGACGGGTAAGTGACTTGGGATGCGATTCGCGAGCGGGCGCGTCCCGCTGTGCGAATCGCATCCCCGACGGCCATGTCAGTGCAGCGCTCCCGGTCAGCGGGACTGACCGGGGCGCTGCAGGGAGAGAGACGCCGTGAGCGCTCCGGGGAGGAGCAGGGACCCGGAGCGCTCGGCGTAACACTCATTATATCATAAAATGTATGGCGCAACCAAAAAACACTTTTTGTGGGGAAATTAAAACGAAAAACGCAATTTTGCTAATTTTGGAAGATTTTGTTTTCACGCCGTACAATTTATGGTAAAAATGACGTGTGTTCTTTATTCTGAGGGTCAATACGATTAAAATGATACCCATTATTACGTACTTTTATATTATTGTTGCGCTTAAAAAAAATCACAAACTTTTTAACCAAATTAGTACGTTTATAATCCCTTTATTTTGATGACCTCTAACTTTTTTATTTTTCCGTATAAGCGGCGGTATGGGGGCAAATTTTTTGCGCCATGATCTGTACTTTTTTTTTATACCACATTTGCATATAAAAAACATTTAATAAATTTTTTATAATTTTTTTTAATAAAATGTATTAAAGTAGGAATTTTGGACTTTTTTTTTCGTTCACGCCGTTCACCGTATGGGATCATTAATATTTTATTTTAATAGTTCGGACATTTACGCATGCGGCGATACCAAATATGTCTCTAAAAAATATTTTTTACGCTTTTTGGGGGTAAAATAGGAAAAACGGACGTTTTACTTTTTTTATTGGGGGAGGGGATTTTTCACTTTTTTTTTTACTTTTACTTTTACATTTTTTTACATTTTTTTTTTACACTTGAATAGTCCCCATAGTGGACTATTCATAGCAATACCATGATTGCTAATACTGATCTGTTCTATGTATAGGACATAGAACAGATCAGTGTTTTCGGTGATCTTCTGCTCTGGTCTGCTCGATCACAGACCAGAGCAGGAGACGCCGGGAGCCGGACGGAGGAAAGAGAGGGGACCTCCGTGCGGCGTTATGAATGATCGGATCCCCGCAGCAGCGCTGCGGGCGATCCGATCATTCAAATCGTGCACTGCTGCAGATGCCGGGATCTGTATTGATCCCGGCACCTGAGGGGTTAATGGCGGACGCCCGCGAGATCGCGGGCGTCGGCCATTGCCGGCGGGTCCCTGGCTGCGATCAGCAGCCGGGATCAGCCGCGCATGACACGGGCATCGCTCCGATGCCCACGGTTATGCACAGGACGTAAATGTACGTCCTGGTGCGTTAAGTACCACCTCACCAGGACGTACATTTACGTCCTGCGTCATTAAGGGGTTAATGAGAAATGGGGAGGTACTCCATTTTTTATTAACCCCTTAAGGACCCCGCCATTTTTTGCACATCTGACCACTGTCACTTTAAGCATTAATAACTCTGGGATGCTTTTACTTTTCATTCTGATTCCGAGATTGTTTTTTCGTGATATATTCCACTTTATGTTAGTGGCAAATTTTTGTCGATACTTGCATAATTTCTTTCAAATTCCAAAATTTGATGAAAAAATTTAAACTTTTGCATTTTTCTAACTTTGAAACTCTCTGCTTGTAAGGAAAACAGACATTCAAAATAAATTATATATTGATTCACATATACAATATGTCTACTTCATATTTTCATCATAAAGTTGACATGTTTTTACTTTTGGAATACCTCAGAGGGCTTCAAAGTTCAGCAGCAATTTTCCAATTTTTCACAAAATTTTCAAAATCTGAATTTTTCAGGGACCTGTTCAGTTTTGAAGTGGATTTGAAGGGCCTTCGTATTAGAAATACCCCACAAATGACCCCATTATAAAAACTGCACCCCCTCAAAGTATCCAAAATGACATTCAGTAAGTGTGTTAACCCTTTAGGTGTTTCACAGGAATAGCAGCAAAGTGGAGAAATTCACTTCATTTTTTACACTCGCATGTTCTTGTAGACCTAGTTTTTGAATTTTTACAAGGGGTAATAGAAGAAAAAGCCACCAAAATTTGTAACCCAATTTCTCTCGAGTAAGGAAATACCTCATATGTGTATGTCAAGTGTTCGGCGGGCGTAGTAGAGGGCTCAGAAGGGAAGGAGCAACAATGGGATTTTGGAGAGTGAATTTAGCTGAAATAGTTTTTAGGGGGCATGTCACATTTAGGAAGCCCCTATGGTACCAGAACAGCAGAAACCCCCCACATGGCATACAATTTTGGAAACTACACCCCTCAAGGCACATAACAAGGGGTCCAGTGAGGTTTAACACTCCACAGGGGTTTGACGACTTTTTGTTAAAGTCGGATGAGTAAATGAAAAAAAAAAAATTTCACTTAAGTGCAGTTTTTTTTCCCCAAATTTACAATTTTTACAAAGGGTGATGGGAGAAAATGCCCCCCAAAATTTGTAACCCCATCTCTTGCGAGTATGGAAATACCCCATGTGAGGACTTAAAATGCTCTGTGGGCGAACTACAATGCTCAGAAAGCAAATTTTGCTGAAATGGTTTTTGGGGGGCATGTCGCATTTAGGAAGCCCCTGTGGTGCCAGAACAGCAAAAAAATAAAAACACATGGCATACTATTTTGGAAACTACACCCCTTAAGGAACGTAACAAGGGGCACAGTGAGCCTTAACACCTCACAGGTGTTTGACGACTTTTCGTTAAATTTGGAAGTGTAAATGAAAAAAAAAAATTCTCACTAAAATGCAGTTTTTTCCCCAAATTTTAAATTTTTACAAGGGGTAATAGGAAAAAATTACCCCCAAAATTTGTAACCCCATTTCTTCTGAGTATGGAAATACAAGTGCTCTGCTGGCGCAGTACAATGCTCATAAGAGGAGGAGCGCCATTGAGCTTTTGGAAAGAGAATTTGTTTGGAATGGAAGTCAGGGGCCATGTGCGTTTACAAAGCCCCCCGTGGTGCCAGAACAGTGGACCCCCCCCACATGTGACCCCATTTTGGAAACTACACCCATCACAGAATTTTATATGGGGTGCAGTGAGTATTTACACCCCACTGGCATTTGACAGATCTTTGGAACAGTGGGCTGTGCAAATGAAAAATCTGTCAGACACCTGTGGGGTGTAAATGCTCACTGTAACCCTTATTACATTACGTGAGGGGTGTAGTTTCCAAAATGGGGTCACAAGGGGGATTTGTAAACACACATGGCATTATATTCCGGACAAATTTTCTCTTCAAAATCCCAATGGCGCTCCTTCTCTTCTGAGCAATGTAGTTCACCGCGGAGCACTTTACATCCACATATGGGGTACATTCTTACTCAGAAGAAATGGGGTTACAATTTTGGGGGGCTTTTTTCCTATTTTCCCTAGTGAAAATGAAAAATTTAGGGTAACACCAACATTTTAGTGAAAAAACAGTTTTCATTTTCCCATCCAATTTTAATGAAAATTCTTCAAACATCTGTGGGGTGTTAAGGCGCACTATGCCCCTTGTTACGTTCCGTGAGGGGTGTAGTTTCCAAAATGGGGTCACATTTGGGTATTTATTTTTTTGCGTTTATGTCAGAACAGCTGTAAAATCAGCCACCCCTGTACAAATCACCAATTTAGGCCTCAAATGTACATGGTGTGCTCTCGCTCCTGAGCCTTGTTGTGCATCCGCAGAGCATTTTACGCTCACATATGGGGTATTTCCGTACTCGGGAGAAATTGTGTTACAAATTTTGGGGGTCTTTTTTTCCTTTTACCGCTTGTGAAAATAAAAATATGGGGCAACACCAGCATGTTAGTGTAAAAAATTTATTTTTTTTACACTAACAGGCTGGTGTAGCCCCCAACTTTTCCTTTTCATAAGGGGTAAAAGGAGAAAAGGCCCCCCAAAATTTGTAGTGCAATTTCTCCAGAGTATGTAAAGACCCCATATGTGGCCCTAAACTGTTTCCTTGAAATACGACTACATTAGAGATTGCATAGGGGTGTACACTGGGAATCACTGGCGCAGAATACCCCTAACAGGGCGCCTCCAGCTGTTGCTAAACTCCCAGCGTGCCTGGACGGTCAGTGGCTGTCCGGAAATGCTGGAAGTTGTTGTTTTGCAACTGCTGGAGGCTCAGTTTTGGTAACACTGCCGTACAATACATTTTTCATGAGGGGGGTGCAAGGGGGTGTAAATGTAGTAATTTACCCTTTATAATGTGGTAGTGTAGTGTAGTGTTTTTAGGGTACATTCCCAGGCATGTACTGACAGACCGTGCATGCTGGGAGTTGTACTTTTGCAAAAGCTGGAGGCACACTGGTTGGAAAACCTTCAGTTAGGTTATGATACCTAACTCAGTATTTTCCAACCAGTGTGCCTCCAGCTGTTGCAAAACTTCAACTGCCAGCATGTACTGATTGCAGAAAGGCATGCTGAGAGATGTAGTTATGCAACAGCTGGAGGTATGCAACTACAACTCCCAGCATGCCGAGACAGCTGTTTGCTGTTTGGGCATGCAGGGATTTGCAATGTTGAAACATCTGGAGGGCTACAGTTTAGAGACCACTGCACAGTGAACCAGCTGTTGCAAAACTACAAATCCCAGCATGCCCACACAGCAAACAGCTGTCTGGGCATGCTGGGAGTTGTAGTTTTGCAATATCTAGAGGGCTACAGTTTAGAGACCACTGTATAGTGGTCTCAGACTGTAGCCCTCCAGAGGGTGCTGCATCGCCGTACTCTTCTTACGCCGATCGCCGCATGATGATGGGTAAGTGGACTTCGGCGACGGTCCCTGTCGGTTTCCCCGTTCTGCCCCACCTATTGTGGGTGGGCAGAACAGGGAAACCGAATGTTAAACCCCCACCCCGACCAATAGCAGGGATAGGAGGGGTGGTACCCCTGCCACCTCACTATCCCTTCAGGGGGATCGTGGGTGTCTTGGACAACCGCGATCCCCCTTATATTCCTGGTCACCATAGACCCATGGCAAATGGCTGGTGTGAATTCACCGGCGATCTCCGAAATGAGGGGGTCTGATGACCCCCCCCCCCCCCCCCCCCCGGGCATTTGCGCGGGGTTCCTGCTAAGATTTATCAGCAGTCACCCCGGTCCTCAGAAATTCCCACGGGCGTACAGGTACGCCCTGGGTCCTTAAGTACCATGGAGCGAAGGTGTACTTCCTGGGTTCCTATGTGGTTAAGGACCAAGCCCATTTTGGCCTTAAGGACCAGGTGAATTTTAGTTTTTTCACTTTCGTTTTTTCCTTCTCCCCTTTTAAAAATCATGATGGCTTTAATTTTGCACCTACAGACCCATATAAGGGCTTGTTTTTTTGCATCACCAATTGTACTTTGTAATTACATAAATCACTTCATAACAAGATCTATGGCAAAACAACTTGAAAAAAAAAATGAAATAAAAAAAACACACACACATGCGCCATTTCTTTTCTTTTGGGAGTTTCTGTTTCTACATAGTGCCAAAGATTCCGATCAGACGGCAGTCAGGGCCTTTATTGCTGAATGGGGTTTGAA
This sequence comes from Hyla sarda, assembly GCF_029499605.1. Taxonomy (NCBI): domain Eukaryota; kingdom Metazoa; phylum Chordata; class Amphibia; order Anura; family Hylidae; genus Hyla; species Hyla sarda. The sequence goes on along the minus strand of NC_079189.1, from coordinate 266,391,295 downwards.
TTCTAGAGTTAAGGGTGTCATTATCACTTCACCAAGAACAAAATCCCCCCCGTAGCCTCCCATATACATAAGCCTACACCACGTTTATCTCAGGAAGGGTGGGGGTTGGATTTTATGTTAAAGAAAGGGAAAAAAAAACACATCTGCACACCCTGTGCAGAAGAGTGGTGAGGTTGCACATAACGACCAGATTTCTGCCATAATTTTAAAAAGTCTATCATAAGCAATATGATAGGTTGCTATGGGCAACTACTCCACTGTCCCCCTACACAGGGTTTGATAAATGTCTCCCAGTGAATTCACATAATTGGCTATAGACTTCAAGCTGGAGAAAAAAAAAATACTGTGAAAAAAAGCAATAGGTAGCTAAAGCGGTTTTATTTATGCTTACCTGTATTTCTTTGAGATCCTTGTCACAAAGGTTTTGTAAAGGATCAAGAAAATTTTGTTTCACATCTATGTCCAGAGAATCCTTCACTTCTGCAAGTCTTTTCATGGACTCTCCAGCATCCAACATCGCACTACCTATTTATGAAAAAATAAAGGAAATATAAACTGGGATTAGGTGGAATTTGTAGCTTGCATACCAATGTCGCTTGCATAAAAACGTTGCAGATTGGGTGCATCTTGCAAAAAAAAAACCTGACATAAGAGTGTAGACCTGGGCCAATGAGCGGAGACAAAACCGGTTAGTTCGATCATCAATTGTGACAGATTTGTCAAGTACTACAGAAGGGTCTAGTTCAGACCAACAATTAGATTCTCCAGATCATGACAACAACCAAAACCAAATTTTTTGTCCAAAGGAAAAACGATGAATGAACCAATAGAAGATACGTCAGATACTACACAGACAAAGAAAAGAAAAAAGGCCCAAAGAAAGTAAAAAAAAAACGAAAAAAAAATTATAATAATGTTGTGGTAAAATCAGATCTTACATCTTACATCTGACAAACTCTCAATCTTACATAAAGGACTTGGTAATGTACCACTGAACCAAATTTGATCATAAAATAGATTTTTTTTTCAAATTTAGTCGTAACATAAGAATGAAAAATTTTTGTATGATATTAATAGGACACAACAAAAATCATTAATAAACGAAAAGCTTCTGCATTCAATCCAGAAATACACAACGCGACTTTAGATACTTTTATTTAAGTTTTTATGAATGAAATTGTATCGAAATGGACTTTTGCACCATTTATTACATCTAATATTACTACAGATGAAAGAAAGGCTCTTACAGAGTTGAGCAGAGTTGCTCCCGTCCCTTGTCATGAAGAGAGATGACAAGAGAGAGGTCAATGTTGTTATGAATTGATCAGATTATTTAAAAGAAGATGAACGTCAACTAGCTGATACAAATGTTTGTTGTTAAAAGAAGAATCCTACTTCCGAGTAAAAATGAACAGTTGATGATTACATATTACAACATGGCATTATTTCTCGTAAAGTTGCAAAGAGTGTTATAGTTAAAGGGGTTATCCACCATAAGGTGATTTTAGTACGTACCTGCCAGACAATAATGGACATTCTTAGGAAGGATCTGTGCTTGTCTTGGGGATAAATGGCAATGTTGTGAGTCCACCATAAAATTGTGGCTTGCTTTTTGTGAACTGGTATTTCCTGTTTGAGTTTTTCTTTTTTGCCTACAAATCCCATAATTCCATTTTCCTCCCTCCCACACATCAGTCACCCCACCCATTGAAACATAAATGAGCTACATCCATTCAAAAGACCTGTGGTTTTCAATCAGGGTGCCTACAGCTGTTGCATAAGTTGCAGATTGATCTCTCTCCCACCAAGCGATCACTCCACCCATTGAAGCAGACAGGCTCCCTGTCATCAGCTGACTAATGAGTCATGTCTTGGCCCCATTGCAACCTGGGAAAAATCTGAGACAACAGTCATTTTGTATGCAAAAATTATTTTAGATTTGAACAACATTATTACCGTATTTACAGACCTATGGTGTTTCCATGTGGTCCTCCGTCACCCCTAGCATAGCTAACACCCTTAGGGCATGGTTTGAGGACCAATATCTGTACATATAATCGCATTGTCCATGTGGATGTTACATGGACAATGGGGGAGATCAAAACCAGTCCAGAGGAAACGTTGCCCATAGCAACCAATCAGATTGTTTCTTTCATTTTTAACAAGGCCTCTGAAAACTGAAAGAAGCGATTGATTAGTTGCTATGGGCAACTTTTCCTCTGGACAGGTTTTGATAAATCTCCCCCATTGTGTTTACGATATGGAAAAAAGCTTCTTAAATTTGTTGACTGGTTTGAATGAAAAACATGAAACTTAAATTTCGTCTTAATTATGATTTTAAAAAAACTTAAGAAATAAAAATCACTGAAGATGTAGAAAAAAAAAAAAAGAATACTACTGGTGTTGTCACTACCTTATTCTCTAAACCCACTAATGTTAGACAAGAAAAGTTATCGTGCACCTTCTACATTTAAAGGGGCATTCCGGCTTTATACATCTTATCCCCTACCCAAAGGATAGGGGATAAGATGTATGATCGCAAGGGTCACGCCGTTGGGACTCTCGCAATCTCAGTGCAGCCCCCGGCATTCTGTACCGAGCGCTACCACAGAGACGTGACGTCACGGCCACACCCCCATCGTGACATGCCCATTCAGGTCTATGGGATCATGTCTTTAATGGAGGGGGTGATGTAACATCTCGGAAGCAGTGCCCAGCACAGAATGCCGAGGGCTGCTCCAAAATTGTGGGGGTCCCAGCGGCGGGAACCCTGCGATCATACATCTTATCCCCTGTCCTTTCGATAGGGGATAAGATGTATAAAGCTGGAAAACCCCTTGAAAGGACTTCCTACTAATCAATTTATCCGGGATAGACGGATAGCAAGTACACAAGAAGAGTATCAAAACAATTTCTGAAAAATTATCCCCAAAAATTATTGAAAAAGGCTATAGTTGAAAGTTTTTTTTCTCTCTTCTCTCTGAGTAATTATGCCAGTTAAAAACATTGTGTGGAATATCAGGGGACTGGCTGACAAATTGAAAAGACAGGCTGTTTTTGATAGGATACAGAGATATTTGCCTGCAGTGGTTTGTTTGATTTAAACCCATCTTACACTTGATACTGCCAACAGAATTTATAAACAATGGGCAAGTATAATCCTCCATACATACACTCAGGTCAATAAATATTGGGACATCGACACAATTCTAACATTTTTGGCTCAATACACCACCACAATGGATCTGAAATGAAACAAACAAGATGTGCTTTAACTGCAGACTGTCAGCTTTAATTGGAATGTATTTACTTCCAAATCAGGTGATTAGTGTAGGAATTACAACAGTTTGCATGTGTGCCTCCCACTTGTTAAGGGACGTAAAGTAATGGGAAAGAATAATAATCATAAATCAAACTTTCACTTTTTAATACTTAGCTAGAAACCTTTGCAGTTAACTACAGCCTGAAGTCTGGAACGCATAGACAGACATCACCAGACGCTGGGTTTCATACCTGGTAATGCTCTGCCAGGCCTCTATTGCAACTGTCTTCAGATCCTGCTTGTTCTTGGGGCATTTTCCCTTCAGGTTTTTCTTCAGTGAAATGCAGTCTCAATCAGATTCAGGTCAGGTGATTGACTTGGCCTATGCATAACATTCCACTTCTTTTCCTTAAAGAAAAACTGTCACTTGTTTTCTCCAGCACTATCCACAGGTACTGGTTGAGATGCTGATTAAAACGAGCCCTGCCTTGGTCGGATCTGTGCCACCGTTCACCCGCAATTGTAGTTTTATTATCTGGTGAAATCTTCCTGTAACTGGCACGGGCGCGGCTTCGGCGCTTAACTGGCACTGACGTCAGCGCCGCTTATGAATATTCATCCCCCCTCCCTTCAGTTAGGAGTGGCAAAGAGAGGGAGAACTGGAGGGAGGGGGGATCAATATTGATAGGCGGTGCTGATGTCAGTGCCAGTTAAGCGCCGAAGCCCCGCCCGTGCCTGTTACAGGAAGATTTCACCAGATAATAAAACTACAATTGTGGGAGAATAGCGGCGCAGATCCGGACAAGGTAGAGCTTGTTTTAATCAGCGTCTCCCACACTAGTACCTGTGGATAGTGCGGGAGAAAACAAGTGACCGTTTTCCTTTAAACTCGTTGGTTGCTTTTGCAGTATGCTTTGGTCATTGTCCATCTGCACTGTGAAGCGCCGTCCAATGAGTTCTGAAGCATTTTGCTGAATATGAGCAGATAATATTGCCTGAAACACTTCAGAATTCATCCTGCTGCTTTTGTCAGCAGTCACATCAATAAATACAAGAGAACCAATTCCATTGGCAGCCATACATGACCACGCCATGACACTACCACCACCATGCTTCACTGATGAGGTGGTATGCTTAGTATCATGAGCAGTTCCTTTCCTTCTCCATACTCTTCTCTTCCCATCACTCTGATAAAAGTCTTCTATCTGTCCATAGGATATTGTTCCAGAACTGTAGCTTAGGAGAAGGGGTGAAAAATACAGCGGGCACTCCCTGATGAGGTGTATCCGCTGGTGTGTACCCAGGTAATATACCAACCTTAAGAGTAGCTGCGCTGGAATGTGCCGTACTCGAGAGGGTGGAGATAGATGAGGTAGCTGGCTGCTGCACTCTTACCGGTATCGGGTCACCAAGGATGGTGCCCGATAGAAAGCAATGGAGGTAATATTAAAAAAAGAAAAAAACGGTTCGGCAAGGTGCTGCTCAGTACTCGGTCGGAAAAGACGCCTGACGAAAAAGCCGGAACAGCTTTGAAACGCGTTACGTGAATCCTTTGTGTGCAATAAATGTACCCATATATACTTCTTGTGGCAGCGCGATTCATCTCCCTTTCTTGGATCTCCTTTTATCTACATTTGCGCCTGGACGCTGGGAGCCGCAGCAGCCACGATTACGGGATTCCTGATCAAGCGCATTGAGTGTTGTGCCTCTATTCGCACAACTCGAATTAGGTGAGTGCGTTTTGATTGGGCTCTTCACTATCTCATCCATCAGGTTCCATCCAGGGGCGCGCACCCTGTTCTCTTTTGTACGGTCGGAAAAGAAGGACTCGAGTAGCACAGGACAATAAAAACTTTATTGGTGTAGCAGGGACAACACGTTTCAGCATCCACTGATTCCTTCCTTAAGTCCCCTCACAGTTCTAAAAGGATACATATGAACACATATAGAAGGTGTACTTCTTCTGGAAGGATATAGGGGGAGTAATTTAATATATATAAAATGGGTATGAAATAAAAGTAATCACAGGGTAAGTTTAAAAGGAAACGGATCTGCTGCTGAAGTTGCAGGGTGCCGGGTAGGTGGTCGTGCATTCATGTCAACGATTACTTTAAAAAGGCCGTGGTGGCGCCGGAATCAATAGTGTGCTACGAAACTGATATATATATATATATATATATATACACACACACAAAGTATAATGGGTAGTGTGCTCAAGTAAAATGCAGTGTAGAGGAAGATAAAAATAGCGTGCATGAAATAGGGCAATGCATAAACATATACCCTGCCCCATTTGTGCAAAAAGTCAAACTAAATCACTTGCTGACACTGTGTGAAACTTTTGTAAAACTGCGTTTAATATTATGCTGTTTATATTAAACTTATGCAGTTTGTGCCATCCTTTAGATGTGCTGATTTACCCCAGTTGTAGTACTATGCGCTGTGGAGAGGACATAAAGGGGTTAAGTCTGCATCCCAGGGTACACCCGTACACCCATGTGCTGTTCCCATCGTTTTAAGCGCGCTCACAAGCTGAGCACGCTTCAAACCTGGTGGGTCCCAACTGCTATCAGCAGCCAGGACCCAGGGTTAATGACGGGCACAGTCGATCTGGCCAATGCCCGGCATAAACCCTTTAGATGCCGCAATCAAAGTTGATCGCTGTGTCTAAACCGAAAGTAAAAGTGTCCCGGCAGCTCAGCGGAGATGATCGGGACCATCACGGTGAAACCATGATGTCCCGATCAGCTGAGAGGACAGCGGGAGGGTGCTAACCTGCCTCCTCGCTGTCCAATTGGTGATCTGCTGCTTCAAGCCTGCATAGCAGGCTGGAGCAGCAGCGCACCAATAACACTGATCAATGATATGCCATGGCATAGCATTGATCAGTGTAAGAAGATTAATAAAGTGAGTTAGAGAGGCGCATGCGCGCGGCTCACTGAGGAAGTCGCATCTCATGTGAGCTACGTGCCGGCTGTGCACTTACCGCCATTTTCAGCGCCTTAACACGGCTCCCCAGCTACTCCAAGCTCACCGAGGATACCATGAGTGTCTCCCGATCCTCTAGGAGGAAACTCCAGAACCTTTCCCACGGCCTTTCTCAATCTATTCCTGACCTGTTCAGGACCGGGGCGAAATCCAAGATGGCCGCCGCGAGCTCCATTATGTCGGAGGAGAACTCTGAGGACGAAGCCCTGCCTCCACCAGATGACCTCACGCCGACAACTCTGTACCGCAATATACAGAAGATGTTTAAGGCCGAGCTTTCGCAGGCGGTAGCCACGTTCTCGTCACAGATCCAGGAGCGGACTCAGCGGGTGGCGGATAACGAGGCGAAAATAGATGAACTGGCGGATGCGGTGGATGTGGACCAGCGGGACTTGGACGAACAGGCAGATAAGATGGCGGCTCTGGAATACAAGCTGGAAGACCTGGAAAACAGGTCACGGAGAGCTAACTTGCGGCTGAGGGGACTGCCGGAGTCGGTTACGGACTTCGCTAAGGTACTTACCGATCTGTTTTCTGAGTTGGCGCCCCAGCTCGAACCTGAACTGCTGAGATTTGACAGGATCCATAGGGCTCTGGCTAGGCCCAAAAACGCTGAGCTACCAAGGGACATTGTCCTAAAATTGCATTATCCGGAGGTGCGGGATGTGCTGCTGCTTGCTGCCCGCGATTTGGCAGTTTTGCCGGGCCTGCCGCCCACTGCGAAGCTCTACTCCGATCTCGCTCCCTCCACACTTGCACGTCGCCGGGAGTTCAGACCCATAACTTTGGCGCTTATCCAGAGGAAGGTGAAATATAGGTGGGGGTTCCCTTTCTCCCTCTCCTTTCAACTAAATGGCCGTTCCTACCTGCTCCGCACTCTGAAAGAAGCGCTTGTGGCCCTGAAAGCCGAAAACATTCAGCCCGTGGATCTGCCGCCGTTCCCACAGAGGGTCCGCCGTCCCACTCGTACCTGGACTCCGGTGACCAGGCCTGCCAAGCCTAAGAAGCATACCTGACCTAGGAACATTTACCTGAGTGACCGGACTGCAATTGCTTACTCCGTGAGCCTCGTGGTCTGCTCCAACTGACGAGGTGCCATTCCTGTATGTTTCCTGTATTTTTTGCCTCACTGTCTGAACTATGCATCTGAACTTTTTTGCCTCGGATGGGACTTGGACCTATGCGCAGATGGCGGCGCATAGTCCGGAATAGTGTGACCTCACCACCCCTACAGGGGACTTGGAAGTGTGCTGGGTCCCGGACGGACCGGACCCGTGCTTCCCACTTGGACTTGTTTTATTGTTTGTCTGTTTGGTTTGTGTTTTGTTGTCTGTCTTTTTGTTGTTTCCAGGTCTTATTGGAGGGGTGCCTGTTTATATGGACATTTACTGACCGTGGTGGGTGAAGTTTTGCATTATTGTTCTGTTTATCTATGGGCTCCTGTCCTGACCTCCCCTTGCATGGTGCTGATTAGTCACAATGTGTAGGGTTATATCACATAATGTGAGGGGCTTTAATTCCCCCCACAAACGTAGTAAATCATTTAGAGACTATGCAAAGCTACGCCCTGATATTATATGCCTCCAAGAGTCTCACTCCTGCCTCCCACCCGAGGTTTTTTCATAGATCGTACAAACGTTACTTCCTGTCCACCTTCCCTTCTAAGAGTAGAGGTGTCATTACTTTTCTTAATGACGCACTGCCGTTCGATGTGAGTACTATAACCACTGATCCTGATAGCCGATATGTGATACTGCAAGGGACGTTGTATGATAAACAGTTATGTGTCGTTAACTCATATGCACCCACTGCTGACCCGATTTCTTTTTTTAGTACATTATGTTCGCTGCTCGGTTCCATGAGATACGATTGGCTGATTTGGGCAGGTGATTTTAACTTTGTGTACCACAGTGACTTGGATCGCTCTCATACCGCCCCGCTTCGTAGATCCGGGCTCCGGCAGCGACAGGTACAGGGGCTGTTTAGTGACACGCACATAGCAGATGTTTGGTGAGAACACAATGGGAGAGCGAGGGGCTATACCTATTACTCTCAATCCCAGCACACGTATACACGCATTGATTGGATATTAGCTAACACACCACTGCTACCCTCCCTGCTGTATGCGAGACATGTGCCCTGTGCCTGGTCGGACCATGATGTAGTGCTTGCAGTGTTCCACTTAGCTAAGCCTTCCACAGTCCCTTTCCGCTGGAGGCTAAATGAGTCCTTACTTACCATTCCCAGGGTGAGTGCACAGTTAGATACTGAGCTGTCTAATTACTTTCATGTTAACTCGGGGTCAACTGGTGGGCCGTATTGGCTGTGGCTGGCCCATAAGTCCTACAGGCGGGGTCGGATTATATCTATAGCCACGGGTCTTAAAAAAGACCGCTCAGCGACTAGGGTTGCTTTAGAAGCTAAATTGCTCCGCCTGACCTATGCTCATCAGCTGTCTCCCTCTATGTTTCTGTATGCTGAGATTAGGCACACTAGGGTGCAGCTGGATGCATTGCTCTCTGTTGAGGTGGACAAAGCTTATTATAGGTATGCAAATAAACCAGACCGCCTGTTGGCGTCAATGTTACGTAATACTACCTCATATAATAGAGTGCATGCGGTGCGACTTCGCCCTGGTGTGACTACCTCTAGCCCGGACTTGGTGTATTCTGCTTTCCATTCCTTTTACTCCTCTTTGTATTCTCCCCCACCTGATTCTTCGTCTTTCATAACAGTATTACGTCATCTATACTCTTCCCCCAGGGCTTTCCTCAAAATTCCGTCCACCACTCCTGCCCCCCTGGAAATACGGAGAGGCACCCGTCAAGGTTGCCCGTTGTCTCCTGCTTTGTTTGCCCTGGCCATGGAGCCACTGGCGGCCCATATAAGATCCAATGCCAATATTAGGGGCGTGGGGGTGGGGGACAAGGAATACAAATGCAATTTATTTGCAGATGATTTTTTACTTACCTTGACCGGTCCACTGGTGTCTCTTCCCAACTTGCACTCGGTTTTGGAAACTTTCTCCGTAGTATCTGGGCTAAAAGTAAATACAGCTAAATCGGAGGTGATGTTTTGTAATGTGTCAGATCGGGTTCGACAGTTAGTGTTACTTAATTTTGGGTACAGGGATTCCTCTAGGGGCCTTACTTACCTGGGAGTTCGGCTAACCGACTCACTCGCCACCTTATATCATGCCAACTATGCCCCTATGTATAAAACGCTGAAAGAGGATCTGTCGAAGTGGGACTACCCATATATATCATGGATGGGGAGAGTAACTGTAATTAGAATGGTGATATTACCACGTTTGTTATATTTGTTCAGAACGCTCCCTATACCGATTAGCAAGGGGGACCTAGATGCCTTTCAAAAGATAGTATTTCAGTATATCTGGTCTAATAAGAGACCTAGGATTAGGAGGGCGGTAATGCACTACAATAAGAGGCTAGGAGGAGCATCAGTTCCCAATCTCCTTAAATATTACAACGCAGCGCGCAG